>NW_026968352.1:0-102000 GCF_028390025.1 Pseudophryne corroboree
CAGGATACGGCCACCCTAAAAGATGCTGCGGATAGAAAACAAGAGGGTACCCTGAAGTCCATTTATACACATTCAGGTACCTTACTAAGCCCGGCAATTGTGTCGGCCTGTGTATAGTGCTGTAGCAGCATGGACGGATACCTTATCTGAGGAACTTGATACCTTGGACAAGGATACTATATTAATGACCCTGGGGCATATAAAAGACGCTGTCCTATATATGAGAGATGCTCAAAGAGACATTAGCCTTCTGGGCTCTAGAATAAATGCAATGTCGATTTCTGCCAGAAGGGTCCTGTGGACTCTGCAATGGACAGGCGATGCGGACTCAAAAAGGCACATGGAGGTTTTACCTTACAAGGGTGAGGAGTTGTTTGGGGAGGGTCTCTCGGACCTGGTCTCCACAGCTACTGCTGGAAAGTCAAACTTTTTGCCATATGTTCCCTCACAACCTAAGAAAGCACTGTATTACCAAATGCAGTCCTTTCGATCACAAAAACACAAAGTCTGAGGTGCGTCTTTTCTTGCCAGAGGCAAGGGCAGAGGAAAGAAGCTGCATAACACAGCTAGTTCCCAGGAACAGAAGTCCTCCCCGGCTTCCACTAAATCCACCGTATGACGCTGGGGCTCCACAGGCGGAGCTAGGCCCGGTGGGGGCGCGTCTCCGAAATTTCAGCCACAAGTGGGTTTACTCCCAGGTGGATCCATGGGCAATAGAGATTGTGTCTCAGGGATTCAAGCTGGAATTCGAAGAGATGCCCCCTCACCGATACCTCAAATCGGCCTTGCCAGCTTCCCCCTTAGAGAGGGAAATTGTGTTAGCTGCAATTCACAAATTGTATCTTCAGCAGGTGGTGGTCAAGGTTCCCCCCCTTCAACAAGGGAAGGGTTATTATTCGACCATGTTTGTGGTACCGAAACCGGACGGTTCGGTCAGACTCGTATTGAATTTAAAATCCCTGAACATATACCTGAAAAGGTTCAAGTTCAAAATGGAATCGCTCAGAGCGGTCATCGCAAGCCTGGAAGGGGGGGATTTTATGGTGTCTCTGGACATAAAGGATGCATACCTTCATGTCCCCATTTATCCACCTCATCAGGCGTACCTGAGATTTGTGGTACAGGATTGTCATTACCAATTCCAGACGTTGCCGTTTGGTCTCTCCACGGCACCGAGAATATTTGCCAAGGTGATGGCGGAAATGGTGGTGCTCCTGCGAAATCAAGGGGTCACATTTATCCCATACTTGGACGATCTCCTTATAAAGGCGAGGTCCAGAGAGCAGTTGCTGATCAGCGTAGCACGCTCTCGGGAAGTGTTACAACAGCACGGCTGGATTCTAAATATTCCAAAGTCGCAGTTGATTCCTACGACTCGTCTGCCCTTCCTGGGCATGATTCTGGACACAGACCAGAAGAGGGTTTATCTCCCGATGGAGAAGGCTCAGGAGCTCATGACACTGGTCAGACCTATTAAAACCAAAACAGGTGTCGGTGCATCACTGCACGCAAGTCCTGGGAAAGATGGTGGCATCATATGAGGCCATTCCCTTTGGCAGGTTCCATGCGAGGACCTTTCAATGGGATATGTTGGACAAGTGGTCCGGATCACATCTACAGATGCATCGGCTGATCACCCTATCCCCCAGGGCCAGGGTGTCTCTCCTGTGGTGGCTGCAGAGTGCTCACCTTCTCGAGGGCCGCAGATTCGGCATTCAGGACTGTGTCCTGGTGACCACGGATGCAAGCCTCCGAGGGTGGGGGCCAGTCACACAGGGAAGAAATTTCCAAGGTCTGTGGTCAAGTCAGGAGACTTGCCTTCACATCAATATCCTGTAACTAAGAGCCATATACAACGCCCTACGTCAAGCGGAGACTCAGCTTCGCGACCAATCGGTGCTGATTCAGTCTGACAACATCACCGCAGTGGCTCATGTAAACCGCCAAGGTGGCACAAGGCGCAGGGTGGCAATGGCGGAAGCCACCAGAATCCTTCGCTGGGCGGAGAATCACGTAAGAGCACTGTCAGCAGTGTTCATTCCGGGGGTGGACAACTGGGAAGCAGACTGCCTCAGCAGGCAAGACCTCCACCCGGGAGAGTGGGGACTTCATCAAGAAGTCTTCACGCAGATTGCAAGTCGGTGGGAACTGCCACAGGTGGACATGATGGCATCCCGCCTCAACAAAAAGCTACAGAGGTATTGCGCCAGGTCAAGAGACCCTCAGGCAATAGCTGTAGATGCACTAGTGACACCGTGGGTGTTCCAGTTGGTTTATGTATTCCCTCCTCTTCCTCTCATACCCAAGGTGCTGAGAATCATAAGAAAAAGAGGAGTGCGAACAATACTCATTGTTCCGGATTGGCCAAGAAGGACTTGGTATCCAGATCTGCAAGAAATGCTCTCAGAGGACCCATGGCCTCTGCCTCTAAGACAGGACTTGTTGCAACAGGGGCCCTGTCTGTTCCAAGACCTACTGCGGCTGCGTTTGACGGCATGGAGTTTGAACGCTGGATCCTAGCAGAAAAAGGCATTCCGGATGAGGTCATTCCTACGCTGATAAAGGCTAGGAAGGACGTGACTGCTAAACATTATCACCGTATATGGCGAAAATATGTTGCGTGGTGTGAGGCCAGGAATGCCCCCACGGAGGAATTCCAGCTGGGCCGTTTCCTTCACTTCCTACAGGAGGGAGTGACTTTGGGACTAAAATTGGGTTCCATTAAGGTCCAGTTTTCGGCCCTGTCTATTTTCTTTCAAAAAGAACTGGCTTCTCTGCCTGAAGTTCAGACATTTGTAAAGGGAGTGCTGCATATTCAGCCCCCTTTTGTTCCTCCAGTGGCACCTTGGGATCTTAACGTGGTGGTGTTTCCTGAAGTCACACTGGTTTGAGCCACTTAAAACCATGGAGTAAAAATTTCTCACGTGGAAGGTGGTCATGCTATTAGCCTTGGCTTCAGCTAGGCGTGTGTCAGAATTAGCGTCCTTGTCAAATAAAAGCCCCTATCTGGTTTTCTATATGGACAGGGCAGAATTGCGGACCCGTCCACAATTTCTGCCAAAAGTGGTGTCATCTTTTCATATAAACCAACCTATTGTGGTGCCTGTGGCTACTTGTGACTTGGAGGTTTCCGAGTTACTAGATGTGGTCAGGGCTTTGAAGGTTTATGTAGCCAGAACGGCTAGAGTCAGGAAAACTGAGTCGCTGTTTATCCTGTATGCATCCAACAAGCTGGGTGCTCCTGCTTCAAAGCAGACTATTGCTCGCTGGATCTGTAACACGATTCAGCAGGCTCATTCTGCGGTTGGATTGCCGCTGCCAAAATCAGTAAAAGCCCATTCCACAAGGAAGGTGGGCTCTTCTTGGGCGGCTGCCCGAGTGGTCTCGACATTACAGCTTTGCCGAGCAGCTACTTGGTCAGGTTCAAACACTTTTGCAAAGTTTTACAATTTGATACCCTGGCTGAGGAGGACCTTGTGTTTGCTCAATCGGTGCTGCAGAGTCATCCGCACTCTCCTGCCCGTTTGGGAGCTTTGGTATAATCCCCATGGTCCTACGGAGTCCCCAGCATCCACCAGGACGTTAGAGAAAATAAGATTTTACTTACCGGTAAATCTATTTCTCGTAGTCCGTAGTGGATGCTGGGCGCCCGTCCCATGTGCGGACTTCTTCTGCAATACTTGTATATAGTTATTGCTTAAATAAGGGTTATGTTATGGTTGCATCAGGTTGATCTGATGCTCCGTTGTTCATACTGTTAACTGGGTAAGGTTATCACGAGTTGTACGGTGTGATTGGTGTGACTGGTATGAGTCTTACCCTGGATTCCAAATCCTTTCCTAGTAATGTCAGCTCTTCCGGGCACAGTTTCTCTAACTGAGGTCTGGAGGAGGGACATAGAGGAAGGAGCCAGAGCACGCCAGTATCCAAATTCTTTCCTAAAGTGCCCTGTCTCCTGCGGAGCCCATCTATTCCCCATGGTCCTTACGGAGTCCCCAGCATCCACTACGGACTACGAGAAATAGATTTACCGGTAAGTAAAATCTTGTTTTTTCACACCAGCATCGGGCTCCACTAGCTAGAGAGATAATGCCACAGCCGGGGGACACTTTTATACCAGTCCCTGCGGCCGTGGCATTAAATCCCCAACTAGTCACCCCTGGCTGGGGTACCCTGGAGGAGTGGGGATCCCCTTCCAGCCACCCAAGGGCCAGGGGTGAAGCCCGAGGCTGTCCCCACCCCCCCCCTCCTCCCTAGCCAAGTGTAAAAAATTATAATATTGTTTTTTGTAGCAGAACTACAAGTCCCAACAAGCCTCCCCTGCATGCTAGTACTTGGAGAACCACAAGTACCAGCTTGTGGGGGGGTAAACGGGCCCGCTTGTACCTGTAGTTCTACTACAAAAAAATACCCAAATAAACAGTACACACACACCGTGACAGTATAACTTTATTACATACATGCACACCGACACACACATACCTATGTTGACATGAAGCAGTCGGTCCTCTTCACCAGTAGAATCCACGAGGTACCTGTAAATAAAATTATACAACAATCCTGTGTAGATCGGTCCTCTTCTGAGCTTGTAATCCACGTACTTGGCAAAATAATAAAACGCAAAATACGATCCACGCACTGAAAGGGGTTCCATGTTTACACATGGGACCCCTTTCCCCGACTGGCGTGACCCCCCGTGACTGCTGTCAAAGAGGGTCCCTTCTGCCAATCAGGGAGCAATACGTCGTGGCTCTCTCCTGATTGGCTGTGCGCGTCTGAGCTGACAGGCGGCGCATAGCACATAGGCGCTCCATTATATTCAGTGGTGGGAACTTTGCGGTCAGCGGTTGACCACGAGTAACCTCAACCGCTGATGCAAAGTTCCCACCATTGGATACAATGGAGTGCCTATGCGCTACATTGTATCTCGAGTGCGCCGCCTGACAACTCAGAAGCGCACAGCCAATCAGGAGAGTGCCACAACGTGGCGCTCCCTGATTGGCTGAAGGGACCCTCTTTGACAGCAGTCACAGGGGGTCCCGGCAGTCGAGGAAAGGCAAGGCGTGGATCGTGTTTTGCGTTTTATTAATTAGCCAAGTACGTGGATTACAAACTCTGAAGAGGACCGATCTACACAGGATGGTTGTGAGTACAATTTTATTTACAGGTACCCCATGGATTCTACTGGTGAAGAGGACCGACTGCTTCATGTCAACATAGGTAAGTATTTGTGTGACGGTGTACATGTATGTCACGGTGTGTGTGTGTACTGTTTTCATTTGGGTATTTTTAAAGTAGAACTACAGGTACCAGCGCCCACCCCCCCTGCATGCTGGTACTTGTGGTTCTCCAAGTACCAGCTTGCGGGGGAGGCTTGCTGGGACTTGTAGTTTTGCTACAAAAAACAATATTCTTTTCTCTTACGTCCTAGAGGATGCTGGGGACTCCGTAAGGACCATGGGGTATAGACGGGCTCCGCAGGAGATAGGGCACTTTAAGCAAGAATTTGCATACTAGTGTGCTCTGGCTCCTCCCTCTATGTCCCTCCTCCAGACCTCTGTTTGAATCTGTGCCCAGACGAGCTGTCCATGTCACCTCTAATAATCCCACATGAGCGTCCATGTCACCTCTAGTAATCCCACATGAGCGTCCATGTCACCTCTAGTCATCCCACATGATTGTCCGTGTCACCTCTAGTAATCCCACATGAGCGTCCATGTCCCCTCTAGTAATCCCACATGAGCACCCGTGTCACCTCTAGTTATCCCACATGATTGTGAGTGTCACCTATAGTAATCGCACATGAGCGTACATGTCACCTCCTAGTAATCCCACATGAGCATCCACGTCACTTCTAGTAATCCCACATGAGCGTCCATGTCACCTCTAGTAATCCCACATGAGCGTCCATGTCACCTCTAGTAATCCCAAATGAGCGTCCATGTCACCTCTAGTAATCCCACATGAGCATCCGTGTCACCTCTAGTAATCCCACATGAGCGTCCATGTCACCTCAAATAATCCCCCAAGAGCATCCATGTCACCTCTAGTAATCCCACATGAGCGCCCACGTCACCTCTGGTAATCCCACATGAGCGCCCACGTCACCTCTAGTAATCCCACATGAGCGTCCATATCACCTCTACTAATCCCACATGAGCGTCCATGTCACCTCTACTAATCCCCCATGAGCGCCCACGTCACCTCTAATAATCCCACATGAGCGTCCATGTCACCTCTAGTAATTCCCCAAGAGCATCCATGTCACCTCTAGTAACCCCACATGAGCGTCCATGTCACCTCTAGTAATCCCACATGAGCATCCACGTCACCTCTAGTAATCCCACATGAGCGTCCATGTCACCTCTAGTAATCCCACATGAGCGTCCATGTCACCTCTAGTAATCCCAAATGAGCGTCCATGTCACCTCTAGTAATCCCCCATGAGCGTCCATGTCACCACCTAGTAATCCCACATGAGCGTCCATGTCACCTCAAATAATCCCCCAAGAGCATCCATGTCACCTCTAGTAATCCCACATGAGCGCCCACGTCACCTCTAATAATCCGACATGAGCGCCCACGTCACCTCTAGTAATCCCACATGAGCGCCCACGTCACCTCTAGTAATCCCACATGAGCGCCCACGTCACCTCTAGTAATCCCACATGAGCGCCCACGTCACCTCTAGTAATCCCACATGAGCGCCCACGTCACCTCTAGTAATACCACATGAGCTTCCACGTCACCTCTAGTAATCCCCCATGAGCGCCCACGTCACCTCTAGTAATCCCACATGAGCGTCCACGTCACTTCTAATAATCCCCCAAGAGCGTCCACGTCACTTCTAATAATCCCCCAAAAGCGTCCACGTCACTTCTAATAATCCCCCAATAGCATCCACGTCACTTCTAATAATCCCCCAAGAGCATCCACGTCACCTCTAGTAATCCCACATGAGCGTCCACGTCACCTCTAGTAATCCCACATGAGCGTCCACGTCACCTCTAGTAATCCCACATGAGCGTCCACGTCACCTCTAGTAATCCCACATGAGCGTCCACGTCACCTCTAGTAATCCCACATGAGCATCCACGTCACCTCTAGTAATCCCACATGAGCGTCCACGTCACCTCTAGTAATCCCACATGAGCGTCCACGTCACCTCCAGTAATCCCACATGAGCGTCCACGTCACCTCTAGTAATCCCACATGAGCGTCCACGTCACCTCTAGTAATCCACATGAGCGGCCACGTCACCTCTAGTAATCCCACATGATCGTCTGTGTCACCTCTAGTAATCCCACATGAGCGTCTGTGTCACCTCTAGTAATCCCACATAAGCGCCCATGTCACCTCTAATTATCCCCCATGAGTTTCCATGTCACCTCTAGTAATCCCATATGAGCGTCTGTGTCACCTCTAGTAATCCCACTTGAGCCTTCAGTGTTGATTAAGCTCCAGTCTAAGCATCCTAGTTTTTTGTTTTTTAATAAACATAAAAGCAATGATTACAGGTTAAAAAAAAAGTGTCAGTTATAGAATTATATATTGTATCCTGTAACATCCTGGGTCTTGTCTGCTCATTTTATATATTAATGTATTTTATTTCCAGCAGATGGACCCACAAGCAGGAATATCTCAGAAGTACATCTAATGTTATCCCTGGATTGTGACATAACAGATAATGACAGTAGACAGGATTCTCCAGGAGATAATCCCATTACCCCAGTTATACATCCAGCTTTATCAACTAATCCCCCTGATCCTGGGAAATGTTCTCCTGATCACTCTGATATTGGTGCATCTATTACAGCTCTGAGATTAGATAAAGAGTTTCCCTGTTCTACAGATGCCAAATGTTTTACACAGAACACAAACCGTATTACTCATCAGCCAGCTAAGGCAGGTGAGATGCCATTTCCATGTTCTGAGTGTGGGAAATGTTTTACATATAAATCAAATCTTGTTACACATCAGAGAAGTCACACAGGTGAGAAGCCGTATTCCTGTTCTGAGTGTGGGAAATGTTTTGTACAGAAATCAAGTCTTTTTAAACATCAGAGAAGTCACACAGGTGAGAAGCCGTATTCCTGTTCTGAATGTGGGAAATGTTTTACATATAAATCAAATCTTGTTACACATCAGAGAAGTCACACAGGTGAGAAGCCGTATTCCTGTTCTGAGTGTGGGAAATGTTTTGCACAGAAATCAAGTCTTTTTAAACATCAGAGAAGTCACACAGGTGAGAAGCCGTATTCCTGTTCTGAGTGTGGAAAATGTTTTGCATATAAATCGGATCTTTTTAAACATCAGATAAGTCACACAGGTGAGAAGCCATTTTCCTGTTCTGAGTGTGGGAAATGTTTCACACAGAAATCAGCCCTTGTTCCACATAAGAGAAGTCACACAGGTGAGAAGCCATATACCTGTTCTGAGTGTGAGAAATGTTTTGCATCGAAACCAAATCTGGTTAAACATCAGAGAAGTCACACAGGTGAGAAGCCGCATTTCTGTTCTGAGTGTGGGAAATGTTTTGCATCTACATCAGATCTTGTTACACATCAGAGAAGTCACACAGGTGAGAAGCCATATTCCTGTTCTGAGTGTGGGAAATGTTTTTCATCTAAATCAATTCTTGTTAAACATCAGAGAAGTCACACAGGTGAGAAGCCGTATTCCTGTTCTGAGTGTGGGAAATGTTTTGCATTTACATCAGCTCTTGTTAAACATCAGAGAAGTCACACAGGTGTGAAGCCGTATTCCTGTTCGGAGTGTGGGAAATGTTTTTCATCTAAATCAAATCTTGTTAAACATCAGAGAAGTCACACAGGTGAGAAGCCGTATTCCTGTTCTGAGTGTGGGAAATGTTTTGCACAGAAATCAAGTCTTTTTAAACATCAGAGAAGTCACACAGGTGAGAAGCCGTATTCCTGTTCTGAATGTGGGAAATGTTTTGCATCGAAATCAAATCTTGTTACACATCAGAGAAGTCACACAGGTGAGAAGCAGTATTCCTGTTCTGAGTGTGGAAAATGTTTTGCATATAAATCGGATCTTTTTAAACATCAGAGAAGTCACACAGGTGAGAAGCCGTATTCCTGTTCTGAGTGTGGGAAATGTTTCACACAGAAATCAGCCCTTGTTACACATAAGAGAAGTCACACAGGTGAGAAGCCATTTTCATGCTGTGAGAGAAATAAATCCGCTCTTGTTGAACATATTAGACATTACCCAAGCACGGAACCATTTAAGTCTTCTCGAGTATAATTATCACTGTCATGCAATGTTCCTCAAGGGTCAATCCTATCTCCTATGCTTTATGCAATATACAGTCTGGTCCATATATATTGGGACATCGACACAATTCTCATATTTTGGGCTCTATACACCACCACAATGGATTTGAAATTAAACAAACAAGATGTGCTTTAACTGCAGACTTTCCGCTTTAATTTGAGGGTATATACATTAAAATCAGGTGAACGGTGTAGGAATTGAAATGGTTTTTATATGTGCCTCCCACTTTTTAAGGGACCAAAAGTAATGGTACAAGCTAAACAATCCTAAATCAAATATTGTAAATCAGTAGATCAGTGCGCTCGTCCAGTTCAACAAAAAGTACTTTACTACTTAATGTGGTCGCAGCCCGGATCAGTGTTTCGTGAATTGAGCTTTGACATATTTTCCAAGTGCGATCTGATTACCATCTCCTAGATGAAGACCTGGATACAATATCCATACTGATATGCAAATATTTATTTATCTGGTACGCATATAAATTTTGTGTGATAACTGAATTTAATCCCACATACGGAAATATACTGCGCTATATAGCGATTCTTTGTGTCTCCTAGCAGCATTTAGACCCCAGTAGTAACCTGGATTAAAGAATGGGGGACTGATACGCCATGTGTCAAGCCGTAATCCATACGCTATAATCTTGCGTGTGACAAAACTAGTGATGAGCGGATTCGGTTTTACTCTGTTCTCAAAACGCCATCTTATTGGCTTACAGATGTCATGTGTTTTGGATAGCCAATAAGATTCTGTTTTGAGATCCGAGTAAAACCGAATCTGCTCATCACTAGACAAAACTGATTGAAAAATACTACACCATAGTCGCTCTCTTGTTTCTTCCTTTGTTTCCAGAATCCTTAATCAAACTTTAACTTTTTAATACTTTGTTGCAAATCCTTTTGTCAGTTACAGCCTGAAGTCTGGAACGCATAGACATCACCAGACGCTGGGTTTCATCCCTGGTGATGCTCTACCAGGCCTCTACTGCAAATGTCTTCAGTTTCTGCTTGTTCTTGGGGCATTTTCTCTTCCGTTTTGTCTTCATCAAGTGAAATGCATGCTCAATCGGATTCAGGTCAGGTGATTGACTTGGCCATTGCATAACATTCCACTTATTTGCCTCAAAAAAACGCTTTGGTTGCTTTCGCAGTATGTGTCGGGTCATTGTCCATCTGCACTGTGAAGCGCCTTCCAGTGAGTTCCGAAGCATTTGACTGAATATGAGCAGATAATATTGCCCAAAACACTTCAGCATTCATCCTGCTGCTTTTATCAGCAGTCACATTATCAATAAATACAAAGGAACCAGTTCCATTGGCATCCATACATGCCCACGCCATGACACTACCACCACCATGCTTCACTGATGAGGTGGTATGTTTTGGATCCTGAGCAGTTCCTTTCCTTCTCCATACTCTTCTCTTCCCATCACTCTGGTACAAGTTGATATTTGTCTCATCTGTCCATAGGATGTTGTTCCAGAACTGTAAAGGCTTTTTTAGATGTTGTTTGCAAACTCTAATCTGGTCTTCCTGTTTTATTGCTCACCAATGGTTTACATCTTGTGGTGAACCCTCTATATTCACTCTTGTGAAGTCTTCTCTTGATTGTTGACTTTGACACATATACACCTATCTCCTGGAGAGTGTTCTTGATCTGGGCAACTGTTGTGATGGGGTTCGTGCTATTTAGTACACTAGTAATGTACTAAATAGCTCAATCGGATTCAGCTTGTAACGTAGAGTGGCAAGTTTAATCTTTCTATGTATAATGGAGAGAAATAAAAGCTCATCCCTAAGTTCCTGGATGCCAAATCACTGTCCTTAGTATCTCTGTACAGTTTTTTCTATTAGAGTACTAATTAGCAGGAACAGCTTATAATGTACAACATAGATTCTCTAACGCCGACGATCTACAGTACTGTGTTGCTCGAACAGTTAGTTGCGTCAGAATACACTAATTTATATTTACTGGTATGTCTATACGTGCTCATTATTGCTGTGTATTTTAGATAGTGAATGAGTCACTCCTGCAGATTTACCCCGATTTGTGGGAAACCTGTGTGCACCCTTCTGTTGAATGCTTTACAATGGATTACACAGAAAAAATAATAAAGTGAATGTCACTGGAACACAAAAAAAATTGACACTTTGGGAATCTAACCCGGTACTCAGCGTGGCAGACCGGAGCCTTCATCGCTAGCCCACAGCACTGCATGGAAGATTCTCAAGTTCATGTGTAAAAGTACTGCAAAGAGCGATTCCTCCCCATTGGTGTTTGTTTATGCCGTTAGGGGACTCGGACGCTCATTTTATGCACTGTACATGCTGTAAAGTCAATGAGCTACATTATTCCTTTCACACATTAGTTGTGTCTGCATACACAAGTGTTTTAAAACGTTAATTTGCGTCTGTATAAACTATACACACAGGGATTTGGCATCCAGAAACTTAGGGAGGAGCTTTTATCTCTCCCCATTATACTTAATACTACAGGATTTGGACACTCGCATATCCCTAACATCAATAGACCATACTGTATCTGTAACACGTTCGTTTGCATCTGTATATGCTGTACTATTTGCACCTGTACTGTATATACTGTTATAGACTTTATGACATACTGTAGCATAATGTAGCGTAATGAGACGCACCAGTAAAGTAGTTCTTACGCTGTAGTTCAGTATTGTATTTTAATGGAGACCACACGCTTGGGCATTGGTGATTTAAAAAAGCGACATCTGGTGGATGATCTTAGGTATAACACTCAAAGGTAACGCCAAACGCTCTGTAAGCCTTCCTACGACTAGGCGCGCCTCCTTGCGCCCAGGTACGCTGCATATGCCTGATCGCGACTAACGCCTCAGACAGCCAAGATAATGGAGGACCCGTCTGTATATTTAGTTCCTAAATAATACATCCCAAATGCTTAGGTCTTCTTTCTGCTGTTTATTTTGTATCTTGTGCTTTGTGTAAATGTGAATGTCTAATACCAGTTTCCACAATCTGTATTGCTGCACGACAGTATGGCGGCCATTGGAACGTGTTTTCACTTCTAGTTTGCCTAACTTGTTGCAGACACTCATCTTGATAAGGAGTGTCGAGTGTTTTCAGATACAAGATCCTGTCCATATATACCCTGTACATTATCATGTGCATTAGTCACCCAGGTTCCATCTGCGTTGGTTTGTTGTATGTTACATCTATATGGTGCGGATACTCCCCTGTATTTCATAATAAAAGCTTTTGTCTGCATCTAATTATTGCATTAAAGCTTTTATTTTTATTCTGTTTTATATTCCCGTCTGAGTAATTACGCCATAATGTCTAATCTCGGAGTGGACCCCAGAAGATGTAAAGAAACCGTGAAAATTTTCCATCATTCTGTTTTGTGTAAGCATACAGGTAAGTGATGGCACGGTGGTCACTGTCCATCACATTCCGGTGGTATAATGGAAGTGGGACTGTCTGGGCTTATTCTAGTCTACAGCAGAAATAAAAAAATCAGCCTTTATCCTGCTTAAAAAAATGACAAAGCCCATAAATCAAGCTTGGTCGGACAAGACAGTGTCCACGTGCTTCTGCTATATATGGCATAACCCTCTTTGACGACAAAAACCTTCCCTTCACCATTCACAATGTCCACCATTGCCCCTTCAGAAGGGACACAACTTTGCTTGTTCCACCTACTTCACAGAGCCCAGGACCATCTCCATGACCATTTCATGTTTATCTGGGAGGTTCATGGCCTGAGATGATCACAGAACCACCAGGTAGTGGCCAAGAAGAGAGAGGGGGAGAGCTGTCAATAGCAGCTGGTAAGAGGGGTGGTAAATCCCCTGGTGGATAAATGTACAGCAAAAGAAAAGAATTACCAGCGCTGGCTGATCATGTATGATTAATAGGTACTATACATCCGAAAGGCTTAGTGAATTAAAAACCACAGTTATTCCACATGTAAAAACACACACAAAAAATAAAATAAATAACATTGAGAAATAAATTATTAAAAATTAGAACATGCCACAATATGCCTGTGTTGATGATTTAGATGTCCACATGAACTGCTAGTGATGGACATTTCCAGTGACATTGGTCCTCTCTGAGTGTCATTAGCCGTTGATGTGGACATCTAAATCATCAACTCAGGCATATTGTGGCATATTTTAACTTTCTCTAACGTCCTAAGTGGATGCTGGGGACTCTGTAAGGACCATGGGGAATAGCGGCTCCGCAGGAGACTAGGCACAACTAAAGAAAGCATTAGGACTACCTGGTGTGCACTGGCTCCTCCCTCCATGACCCTCCTCCAGACCCCAGTTAGAATTTTGTGCCCGGCCAAGCTGGATGCACACTAGGGGCTCTCCTGAGCTCTTAGAAAAAGAAAGTATATTTTAGGTTTTTTATTTTCAGTGAGATCTGCTGGCAACAGACTCACTGCTACGGGGGACTAAGGGGAGAGAAGCGAACCTACCTGCTTGCAGCTAGCTTGGGCTTCTAGGCTACTGGACACCATTAGCTCCAGAGGGATCGAACACAGGCCCAGCCTCGGTCGTCCGGCCCCGGAGCAGCGCCGCCGTCCCCCTTACAGAGCCAGAAGCAAGAAGACGTTCCTGGAAATTGGCGGCAGAAGACTTCGGTCTTCATCAAGGTAGCCATTGATCCTCATGCACACCTCACACTCCGGTCACTGATGGGTGCAGGGCGCTGGGGGTGGGGCGCCCTGGGCTGCAATAAGAGTACCTTGCTGGCAACTAACACATAATATAGTCATAAAGACTATATATGTGTAAATACCCCTGCCAAATATACATATAAAAGAGCGGGAGAAGTCAGCCGAAAAAGGGGCGGGGCTATCTCCCTCAGCACACTGGCGCCATTTTCTCTCACAGCTCCACTGGAAGGATCGCTCCCCAGGCTCTCCCCTGCAGTTTTCAGACTACATAGGGTAAAAAAGAGAGGGGGGGCACTAAATTTAGGCGCAATTCTGCATAATATTAACAGCTATAGGGAATAGATCACTGTGGGTAGTGTGAATTCCTGTATATATATAGCGCTCTGGTGTGTGCTGGCATACTCTCTGTCTCCCCAAAGGGCTTTGTGGGGTCCTGTCCTCAGAGCATTCCCTGTGTGTGTGCGGTGTGTCGGTACGGCTGTGTCGACATGTTTGATGAGGAGGCTTATATGGAGGCGGAGCAGGTGCCGATAAATGTGATGTCACCCCCTGCGGGGCCGACACCTGAATGGATGGTCATGTGAAAGGAATTACGTGATAGTGTCGACTCCTTACATAAAAGGTTTGACGACATAACAGATGTGGGACAGCCGGCTTCTCAGCTCGTGCCTGCCCAGGCGTCTCAAAAGCCATCAGGGGCACTAAAACGCCCGCTACCTCAGATGGCAGACACGGATACCGACTCCAGTGTCGACGACGAGGAGACTAGTGTACATTCCAATAGAGCCACCCGTTATATGATTGCGGCAATGAAAAATGTCTTGCACATTTCTGATGTTACCCCAGGTACCACAAAAAAGGGTATAATGTTTGGGGAGAAAAAACTACCAGTGGTTTTTCCCCCATCTGATGAATTAAATGAGGTGTGTGAAGAAGCGTGGGCTTCCCCCGATAAGAAACTGGTAATTTCTAAAAAGTTACTTATGGCGTACCCTTTCCCGCCGGAGGACAGGTTACGCTGGGAGACATGTCCTAAGGTGGATAAAGCGCTCACACGTCTATCAAAGAAGGTAGCACTGCCGTCTCCGGGCACGGCCGCCCTCAAGGAACCTGCTGATAGGAAGCAGGAGGCTATCCTGAAGTCTGTTTATACACACTCAGGCATTATACTGAGACCAGCTATTGCTTCAGCATGGATGTGCAGTGCTGCAGCTGCGTGGTCAGATTCCCTGTCAGAAAATATTGATACCTTAGACAGGGACACTATATTGCTAACCATAGAGCATATAAAAGACGCTGTCATATACATGAGAGATGCACAGAGGGATATTTGTCGGCTGGCATCTAGAATAAATGCAATGTCTATTTCTGCCAGGAGGGGTTTATGGACTCTGCAGTGGACAGGTGATGCAGATTCTAAAAGGCACATGGAAGTTTTGCCTTACAAGGGTAAGGAGTTGTTTGGGGATGGTCTCTCGGACCTAGTTTCCACAGCGACAGCTGGGAAATCAGCATTTTTACCCCATGTTCCCTCACAGCCAAAGAAAGCACTGTATTATCAGGTACAGTCCTTTCGGCCCAGAAAGGCAAGCGGGTTAGAGGCGCGTCCTTTCTGCCCAGAGGTAGAGGGAAAAAGCTGCAAAATACAGCCAGTTCTCAGGAACAAAAGTCCTCCCCCGCTTCCTCTAAGTCCACAGCATGACGATGGGGCTCCACTGGCGGAGGCAGGTGCGGTGGGGGCCCGTCTCAAGTACTTCAGCGATCAGTGGGCTTGCTCACGGGTGGATCCCTGGATTCTACAAGTGGTATCTCAGGGATACAAGCTGGAATTCGAGACGTCTCCACCTCGCTGTTTCCTAAAATCTGCCTTGCCAACGACTCCCTTGGACAGGGAGGCAGTGCTAGAGGCAATTCACAAGCTGTATTCGCAGCAGGTGATAGTCAAGGTACCCCTCCTTCACAAAAGGAAGGGGTTACTATTCCACAGTGTTGTGGTACCGAAACCGGACGGTTCGGTGAGACCCATTTTAAATTTAAAATCCTTGAACACGTATATAAAAAGATGCAAGTTCAAGATGGAATCGCTCAGGGCGGTTATTTCAAGCCTGAAGGAAGGGGATTACATGGTATCACTGGACATCAAGGATGCTTACCTGCATGTCCCCATTTACCCTCCTCCCCAGGTGTACCTCAGATTTGTGGTACAGGACTGTCATTACCAATTCCAGACGTTGCCGTTTGGTCTGTCCACGGCACCGAGAGTATTTACCAAGGTAATGGTCGAAATGATGATACTCCTTTGAAAAAAGGAAATTATAATTATCCTGTACTTGGACAATCTCCTTATAAAGGCGAGGTCCAGGGAACAGTTGTTGATCGGAGTAGCACTAGCTCGGGAAGTGCTACAACAGCATGGCTGGATCCTGAATATTCCAAAGTCGCAGCTGGTTCCTGCAGCGCGTCTATTGTTCCTGGGGATGGTTCTGGACACAGAACAGAAAAAGGTGTTTCTTCTGGAGGAGAAGGCCAAGGAGTTGTCATCGCTAGTCCGAGACCTCCTAAAACCAAAACAGGTGTCGGTGCACCACTGCACGCGAGTCCTGGGAAAGATAGTAGCTTCTTACGAAGCAATTCTATTCGGAAGGTTCCATGCAAGGATCTTTCAGTGGGATCTGTTGGACAAGTGGTCCGGATCGCATCTTCAGATGCATCGGATGATAACCCTGTCTGCAAGGACCAGGGTGTCTCTACTGTGGTGGCTGCAGAGTGCTCATCTTCTGGAGGGCCGCAGATTTGGCATACAGGACTGGGTCCTGGTAACCACGGATGCCAGCCTTCGAGGCTGGGGAGCAGTCACACAGGGAAGAAATTTCCAAGGACTATGGTCAAGCCAGGAGATGCCCCTACACATAAATATTCTGGAACTAAGGGCCATTTACAATGCCCTAAGTCAGGCAAGACCCCTGCTTCAAAGCCAGCCGGTACTGATCCAGTCAGACAACATCACGGCGGTCGCCCATGTAAACCAACAGGGCGGCACGAGAAGCAGGATGGCGATGGCAGAAGCCACAAGGATTCTCCGATGGGCGGAAAATCACGTGTTAGCACTGTCAGCAGTGTTCATTCCGGGAGTCGACAACTGGGAAGCATACTTCCTCAGCAGGCACGACCTCCACCCGGGAGAGTGGGGACTTCATCCAGAAGTCTTCCGGCTGATTACAAATCATTGGGAAAGGCCACAGGTGGACATGATGGCGTCCCGCCTCAACAAAAAGCTAGAAAACTATTGCGCCAGGTCAAGGGACCCTCAGGCGATAGCGGTGGATGCTCTAGTGACACCGTGGGTGTACCAGTCGGCTTATGTCTTTCCTCCTCTTCCTCTCATACCCAAGGTACTGAGGATAATAATAAGAAGAGTAAGAACTATACTCATTGTTCCGGATTGGCCAAGAAGAGCTTGGTACCCAGAACTTCAAGAAATGATCTCAGAGGACCCATGGCCTCTACCGCTCAGACAAGACCTGCTGCAGCAGGGACCCTGTCTGTTCCAAGACTTACCGCGGCTGCGTTTGACGGCATGGCGGTTGAACACCGGATCCTAAAGGAAAAGGGCATTCCGGAGGAAGTCATTCCTACGCTGATCAAAGCCAGGAAGGATGTGACCGCAAAACATCACCGCATATGGCGGAAATATGTTGCTTGGTGTGAGGCCAGGAAGGCCCCAATGGAAGAATTTCAGCTGGGTCGATTCCTGCACTTCCTACATTCAGGGGTGACTATGGGCCTCAAATTGGGTTCCATTAAGGTCCAGATTTCGGCTCTGTTGAATTTCTTTCAAAAAGAACTGGCTTCACTGCCTGAAGTTCAGACTTTTGTTAAAGGAGTGTTGCATATTCAGCCTCCTTTTGTGCCTCCTGTGGCACCTTGGGATCTCAACGTGGTGTTGGATTTCCTAAAGTCGCATTGGTTTGAGCCACTTAAAACCGTGGAGCTAAAGTATCTCACGGGGAAAGTGGTCATGCTGTTGGCCTTGGCCTCGGCCAGGCGTGTGTCAGAATTGGCGGCTTTGTCATGTAAAAGCCCTTATCTGATTTTCCATATGGATAGGGCGGAATTGAGGACTTTTTCCCAATTCCTGCCTAAGGTGGTATCAGATTTTCATTTGAACCAACCTATTGTGGTGCCTGCGGCTACTAGGGACTTGGAGAATTCCAAGTTGCTGGACGTAGTCAGGGCCCTGAAAATCTATGTTTCCAGGACGGCTAGTGTCAGGAAAACTGATTTGCTATTTATCCTGTATGCACCCAACAAGCTGGGTGCTCCTGCTTCAAAGCAGACTATTGCTCGCTGGATCTGTAGTGCGATTCAGCTTGCACATTCTGCGGCTGGACTGCCACATCCTAGATCAGTGAAAGCCCATTCCACGAGGAAGGTGGGCTCATCTTGGGCGGCTGCCCGAGGGGTCTCGGCTTTACAACTTTGCCGAGCAGCTACTTGGTCGGGGTCAAACACATTTGCAAGATTCTACAAGTTTGACACCCTGGCTGAGGAGGACCTAGAGTTCGCTCATTCGGTGCTGAAGAGTCATCCGCACTCTCCCGCCCGTTTGGGAGCTTTGGTATAATCCCCATGGTCCTTACGGAGTCCCCAGCATCCACTTAGGACGTTAGAGAAAATAAGATTTTACTCACCGGTAAATCTATTTCTCGTAGTCCGTAGTGGATGCTGGGCGCCCATCCCAAGTGCGGATTGTCTGCAATACTTGTATATAGTTATTGTTAACTAAAGGGTTATTGTTGAGCCATCTGTTACAAGGCTCCGTTAATATTTCATACTGTCAACTGGGTATAATATCACGAGTTATACGGTGTGATTGGTGTGGTTGATATGAGACTTACCCGGGATTCAAAATCCTTCCTTATTGTGTCAGCTCTTCAGGGCACAGTATCCTAACTGAGGTCTGGAGGAGGGTCATAGTGGGAGGAGCCAGTGCACACCAGGTAGTCCTAAAGCTTTCTTTAGTTGTGCCCAGTCTCCTGTGGAGCCGCTATTCCCCATAGTCCTTACGGAGTCCCCAGCATCCACTACGGACTACGAGAAATAGATTTACCGGTGAGTAAAATCTTATTTTTAATAATTTATTTCTCATTTTTTTTATTTTTTTTTAATGTGTTTTTACATGTGGAATAAATGTGTTTTTTAATTCACTAATCCTTTTGGATGTATAGTACCTATTAATCATACATGATCAGCCAGCGCTGGTAATTCTTTTCTTTTGCAGTGGCCAAGAAGAACCCAGACTCCCCAGGAAATGGAGAGTCCAAAGATCCACCCCACATGAGGTAAAGAAGGGACAACCACAGGGTCTGGCTCACCTATTTCCTTCCTAAAAGCTGCTCTTTACCCAGTTTGGAACCTGTGGGCTCCCACTCCAATTTCCCTTGGGAGTCCTTACCCTCACTAATCCCTTCTGAGCCTACTAGTTCCTTCCTCTTCCAACCACTCCTCCTTTTTAAGCTTTTCACCACCTGCTGTGTGAGTCCCATCCAACTACTCCATTCCTTGACTCATTGGTGTAGCAACCCCCTTCTCCCACCCCCACCACACTGATACACTGCAGTTAAGCTGTGAGACTTGCTGCTAGCAGTACTCACTACTCAGCACACTCACATCATGATTACACAGCTGTGCCACAGACACTGTCTCACTGACAACCAGGATGAGACACTCCCAGAAAGGCATGTATGTATGAGTACGGAGAGAGTGGGCGCAGTGGGGCTGCATGACTGACAGCTGAGCCTGTCACGTCAGTGAGGTGGATGGGGCATCCTATTTCCAGCCGGTACAGCACACTATATGTAAGAGCCGGAGCGGTGCAGGGCTACTGGCTGACAGCCTATCATCTCGGTGCAGCGGCAGAAGTCTGTAAATGATGGGAAATAACATCTGGCCCATGGCTACTGTGAGGAAATGAGAGGTCTGTGACAATATAGCTATGCCTCATTTCTCATGTCAGATATGTACTTTTTATCCCCATATCCCTATACATTCATCTGTTTCCTCATTCTCCATAACATGTCCATTACTGCTCACCCAATATTGTGTTTAAATCAACCTTATTATTGTTAATATATGCAATTGTGTTATGTAATCTGTTACCCTTTGGATAATGTATTCATGTTAGACCTAGTTTTCTATTGTTTACTACCTGTCAGGTTCGGTCTGGTTTGTGTCCCCGGAGGGGGCGCTAGTGGGTCAGTGGAGGTAGGATGGAGGAAGAGAGGAGACTGGATTGGATTCCCGCGCATGTGCGCAATGTTATTTATTAACATAAAAGTTCACACAATAAGGCAGCAGAATAACGTGCAGGAATAAACAATAAAAAGTATGCAATGGAAATGGTGCAGCTTGGAAGCTGAGAGTCTATGGAAGGAATGGTAATAAATGTATAGCTACCTGGTAGCAGATGCAGGAGACTCAGGTGAATGTTCACAGTGTGTCAGACTAGGTTTTGTCTGTGTCCCCGGAGGGGGCGCTAGTGGGTCAGTGGAGGTGGATGGGAGAAAACGAGGAGGCTGGATTATGTTTCTGCGCATGAGCGCAATGATGTTTATTACACAGATGATTCACAAACGGCAGCAGAAAATAACAGTAGAAATGCAAATGTCAATTGTACAGCGTAACAGCTGAAAGTCTATGGTAACAGAATGAATGGTGACTTGATGAAATGATAACCGGTAGTGAGGATAACAGATGAGTGATAACTTGGCAGAGAATAATCTGGTATGGGAACCAGAGCAGATTAAAACATGGAACCAGCAGAGATGGTATTGTATGGCAAACCTGGTAGCAGAGGCAGGAGTCTGACTATGTCCACAGTGCAGGTGATGAGGCACTGGCAGCACAGGTGGGGAGATGGAACACACCTGGAGTCAGTCTCTACTGCTAGGCTGAAGCACACAGAGATGGTGGTGAGTGTGAAGCCTGTAGATGGATGCAGGTATTGCTGGGGCTTGAAGTTCCACGGAGCTGTGAAAGGTAACCAGGAGTACAGAGTCTCAGGTAGAAAGCCAGGAACACGGAACAGCAGGTAGGTATCCAGGTACACGGAGGAAACAGGAACCAGATCCTTACACATGAGTCGCAGGAGTGACACAAAGTTCAGGATGCCTGCAGACTGATCCTGCAGCTTCATATATACCCCTTGTTAAACAGTCATTGGTGGAGTGAGGAAAAGTAGGTGCGGCCAAGCACCGGATTGGCCGCCGTATGCTGAGTGCTGGAGACTGTCATGGCGGCGCCCATGCCGCGGCCTAGCGGGAACGCTGCGCGCTACACGCTCGCTGTCACAGGAGCGCTCCCAGGCCCAGGATGGCGTCCGATGGCAGAGACGCGGACGACAGATGAACGCAGGGACCCAGGACGGAGTCCGCAGCGGCGGACAGATGTCAGCTTGGTGAGTCGATTCCTGACACAGTGCAGTTTGTTAGGCACAGGCAGCTAGCAAGCTGCTTCACAGGTGAGGTGATGGAATGCACCTGGAGAGAGTCTCTACTGCTGAGGCTGAAGCACACTGTGGTTGTAGATAGGTGTGGAGCCAAATACAGATGCAGGGGTTGCTGATGCTTGTAGTTCCACGGAGATGCAGGAGGATAACCAGGAACACAGGGGATCTGGAGACTGGAACACGGAACCACTGGAGGCTGGAACACAGGGAACCACTGGAGACTGGAACACAGGGAACCACTGGAGACTGGAGACTGGAACACAGGGAACCACTGGAGACTTGACACACCGAATGTAGCAGGAGAGCTGGAGTGATTGCTGGAACTTGTAGTTCCACAGGAACACAGGAACTTGCACACTGAATGTCTCAGGAGAGCTGGAGTGGTTGCTGGAACTTGTAGTTCCACAGGAACACAGGAACTTGCACACGGAATGTCGCAGGAGAGCTGGAGGGGTTGCTGGAACTTGTAGTTCCACAGGAACACAGGAACTGCTGGGAACTGGAACAGCTGGGACCTGTTGTTCCACAGGTCCACTACACAAGGATATCTCTGTAGACAGAGGATTGCAAACAGGAGCCACCTGTTCACGGGATGTGACGTGTTGTCCAAGGCGATGTGAGAGAGCCACAAACTGGAAGTTATACCTCCTGCACAGCAGTGATTGGACACAAACTGCAGGCAGAGATACTAGCTGGATTAGGTGTCCAGATCAGCTGTGAGTTAGCTTAAGCTTTCCTGGCTGCGTTGGACTGAAAACTAGAACTGGAACAGAACTGAACTGGTTAGGTGGAGCACGGAGAGCTGTGGGCTGCAGGAGACTGAAAACTAGAACTGGAACAGAACTGAACTGCTGGGACCTGTAGTTCCACAGCAGTGATGCGATGGAAAATGCAGATTCCTGACACTACCACCACAGTGGACACTCAAAGAGTGAGTCATATAAGGTACCATTGTCCTTCTTATTTACTCCCTATTGTCCAACAGTGAGCTGACCAGACATGGTTGCTCTCTGGCTGATGTAATCACCTTGATTAGAATATGTATTGTATTCCAATGCTGTAAGATCCTTAGACAAAGAGGTCACACACACCCCATGTAATATGAAGCTTCTGAGGAATATAGATAGAGTTAACCAGAGAGCTGAAAGAGATTCTATGCTCCTTGACTAAGAAGTGATGCTCTGTCAGGAGTTTGTGGTGGGAATTGTCATGTAGCATTGGATAACAGAGGTGTGCTGAGCGGTTTATAGCCCATTCTGTTCAATAAACCACTGTTGGTTTTTCATTTACCACTGTGCCTGAGTGAGTTGGAACCTAGTATCTTCACAGCTACTATCGATGGTGGGTAACTACCTGGCTCTCTTCCTTTGATGGTAAAACCAGTTATCATCAGGTATAGACCATCAATGATTCCTGATCATCAATAGTTGATGGCCAATCCTAGATCAGACCCTGAGAGACCACAGCCACCACCAGATCCACAATGTGTACCTAGAAGCTGCCACATCAGGCACTTTGTTACCCGCCATCAGATCTACCTTCTAGAGAACCACCTCTCCACAGCTTTCCACACCTAAGCTAGAACTCTGCAGGTTTCCTTCACCACCAGCTTGGATCTCCTTTGCATCAGCATCCTGGCCAGCCTCAGACAGGTCCATGGAATCAGCATTATGATAACTTTTGATTCTTTATTTGCTGCAGCTGCTGTATAGTTCCTGTGATTTCCTCCAGCTCATTAACCAGCTGCACCAGCTCCTCATTTCATGTAACTCTCTCAGCTGCTGCAACAGTTTTTTCTCCTGCAGGGTCCACAGGTTATCCACAGGATAACATTGGGATATGAGGACGTGACAGTGGATTTGCACCAAACGGTCAAAGCTTTTGGCCTCCCAGCATGCAGTGGGCCCATCCATATATCCCCACCTCCTGGTTCAGGCAAATCAGTTTTTTGTTTGGTGTGACAGGAGCCAGACCATGGTCAAGAGGGCTGCTGGTGTTTAGCAGCTATAAGCTTTCTTATTTTATTTTTATAGTCTTTTTCTTGAGTGATCTTTCTAAAAAGCATCTTATACGTACCTTAGAGTCACTCCAACAATTCCCCGCCGAGTCGTGACAATGCTTACCCACGTGTACAGTGCCTTTTTGGCGGGCATCTGTGTCGGATATACTAGCAAGTCCAGCAGAAGTTACCAGGCTGTGGCCGGAGCATGGGGAGAAGGTTAGGCATCGGCTCTGCTTAGAGGGGGAACACGGACACAGCCGCACTGTTTTGGAGGAGACTATCAGTCACTGACGTGGCTGCCACCTAAGGTGCATCAGTGCTAGGCCTTCAGGATCATAGGCTCCAGAGGTAGTATGAGGCCACCATCCCTGGGATTGATGTCAGCAGTGGAGAGTCAGACTCTCCCCTGGTCGCCCCTCCCCCGGTTCATGACCAGTTTCCTCCGAGTCTCCCGCCATGAACGATTTTCCGGCTTCCGTCTGAGACGCTGTGTATCTAAAAGGACCCAGTCGCAGCATAGGCGGCTGTGTGACTGGTGCATCAGTGTTCTCTTGGGCGTCTGTGTTCACTGTAGATTGACAGGGCGAGTGTGTACACTATTAGCGTCTGGATCCACTCAGCATTCGCTAATGTATTTATCGGTCCTGGAAGCGAGGTGAATCTCCCTGTATCCCACTCTACTGAGCCGGGTAATACAGCACTAAGTCTCTATCTACCTTTTGAGTACGAATAGTTGGATAAGTGCCGGATGCATATGAGTCTAATAATTATTACTGTTGTTTCTTTTGCTTTGCATCTAAATACGGTTAAACTCCTATATAAGGTAATGGTTACATAGTTACATAATTAGTGAGGTTGAAAAGAGGCAAAATGCCCATCGGGTTCAACCTGTATTCTGTGATCAGCTGTTCATATTATAATGTACGTTCTGATGTAATAGCTTAGTACCAATTGACAACAATGGGGGTAATTCCAAGTTGATCGCATCAGGAAATTTTTTAGCAGCTGGGCAAAACCATGTGCACTGCAGGGGGGGCAGATATAACATCTGAGAGTTAGATGTGGGTGGGTTATTTTGTTTCTGTGCAGGGTAAATATTGGCTGCTTTATTTTTACACTGGAATTTAGATTGCAGATTGAACTCACCACACCCAAATCTAACTCTCTCTGCACTTGTTATATCTGCCCCCCTGCAGTGCACATGGTTTTTCCCAACTGCTAAAAATATTCCTGCTGCGATCAACTTGGAATTACAACCAATGAAGAACCCTTTCCTACGTTGTATATGGAATTTTCTCTCCTCTAGCCTCAGCGAGAGTCTACATGTCCTATGCAGAGTTTTTAATACACATATCCGCTGCTAGCTCCTTGTGCTGACCCTTTACATATGTGAAGATATTAATGTCACCTCTTAGTCGCTACGTACTCCAGAGACTCTAACCCGTTAATCAATTTAGTAGCCCACCTTTGAACCCTTTCTAGTTCTCAAATCTTTTTTATAATATGGTGCCCAAAATTGAACACAATATTGTGTTTTTGTCCCAAAATGCATAATTTTGCATTTTTCTATATTGAACCTCATTCCCCATTTAGACGCCCAGGCTTCAAGTTTAAATAAGTCATTTTGTAGAGACTCCACATCGCTATCTGAATTAATTACCTTACACAGCTTAGAATCATCCACAAAGATTGACACTGTGCTTTCCAGGCCTATTCCTAGATTGTTGATAAATATATTGAACAGTAGTGGGGCAAGTATGGACCCTTGTGGTATTCCGTTAACTACTGGTGCCCAGCTCGAGAACATCCCGTTGACCACTACTCATTGTGCTATGTTATCCAGCCAATTACCTATCCATATACAAATAGTATATCCTAGACCAAGTTCCCTTAATTTGATGATCAGTCTCCTGTGAGGCACTGTTTCAAAGGCCTTTTTAAAATCTAAATACACCACATTCACGGCTTTTCCCTGATCAACATTCTCGCTCACTTCCTCGTAGAAGCTAATTAAGTTAGTTTGACATGATCTGTCCCTTACAAACCCAGGCTGACTTTTGCTAATAATCTTATTAACCTGCAGATAATCCTCTATGCTATCCCTCAAGATACCTTCCAATAATTTGCCCACTATAGAGGTTAAGCTATCTGGTCTATAGTTACCAGAATTATTTTTAGTTCCCTTTTTAAATAAAGGCACTACCTCCGCTATGCGCCAATCCTTAAGTACCTTGCCTGATCTGATTGAACTGTGGAAAATCAAGTATAGGGGTCTTGCTAGCTATGACCTAAGCTCTGTAATAACCCTCGGATGAAAACCATCTGGGCCTGGTGATTTATTAATCTTTATTTTGCTTAGTCTCTCAAGGCCAACAAGTATCCAGCCAAGAGTCATTATCTTCACTATCTTTATGCACTACTTTCTCCAACTGATCCTCCCTGGTGAATACTGAGGAAAAAAATTGTTCAGTATTTCCACTTTTATTTTATCATTTATCAAAGCTTCCAATTCTTCTTTTAATGGGCCTACATTCTCCTTCTTTAACCTTTTACTGTTTATGTATGTATAAAACTTTTTAGGATTGCTTTTACTCTCTATAGCGATTTGCTTTTTGTTTACAATTTTTGCTGCAATTATTACTTTTTTGCATTTTTATTGTATTTCTTGTAATGCTGGAATGACTCCTCCCCTCCATTAGATTTAAATATTTTGAAAGCTTGCCTCTTTTTAGCCATTGCTACTTTAACCTCCTTATTGAGCCACATTGGTTTGTTTTTAGTACTCTTGCGTTTACTGCTCATGGGAATGAATTTGTGAATATGCTCATGGGAATGAATTTGTGAATATGCTATCAAGCAACCCTTTTAAAGCATCCCACATTTCCGTTGTGTCTTTACCATGAAACAAAACTTCCCAATCAATCTCGTTTAGTGCCTGTCTCAGCATATTGAAATTAGCTTTTCTAAGGTTAAATGTTTTAGTTGTTCCCTTATAGCTGTTTCTTGAAACTGACGTTGAATGTGATCATATAGTGGTCACTGTTTCCCAAGGTCTCCCCAACTTTAGTGTTTGATATAATGTCCACATTATTGGTAATAACTAGGTCCAGAATAGTTTTACCTCTAGTTGGGTCTTCGACTAATTGAGTTAAGTATTGATCCTTTAATTTATTTAAGAACCTGCTGCTCCTAGTTATTACGCATGAATCGTTACTCCAATTTATATCAGGATAGGTAAAATCCCCTAACACTAGGATGTCCCCCATTCCCGCAGCTTTTTCAATTTGGTGTAAGAGTTGTTTCTCATCATGTACACTAATATCTGGTTGCTTGTAGCACGTGCCAATGACTAGTTTCTTTGCCTCTGTGCCCACACTTGTGATCTCACCCCATAGCGACTCCACGTTTTCTCCAGCCTCCCCAAAAGTACCCTCTATTAGTTTGGTTTTAGAGATGGTTTAGGAAAGAGACATACCCCTCCTCCCCTTTTGGTAGCCCTATCCCTCCTGAAAAGAGAATATCCCTCCAAATTCGCAACCCAGTCGTGAGAGTCGTCCCACCATGTTTCCGTAATGCCTATAGTATCATACTGAGACTTTGATACAAGTCATCCCAATTCCCCCATTTTACCCGATAGGCTTCTTGCCTTCACAAGCATACATCTTAGCTTAGCCTCTCCATTGCCTGTTTGTTTTAGTGGTATCTTATCTATATTTACAAGTGTCTTTCTACACTTACCCTTACTGACTGTTATTCTACTTCCTCCCTTTCCACCCCCATCGTGCTTAATACAGCCTTCCTCACTATCTCTATCTGACCTATTAAGACTTTCTACCCCCCCTGATGTTAGTATCCTCCCTTATGATATGCACATTATTTTCTATATACCATATTGCTGAGCCATATTCATTATTAGGTAATAAATTGGGAATATCTTGGCAATACCTGTGTCAGTATTTCCGATGTCAATACCAATGCAAATACCCGTGCCATCTGATCTTACACTCCCCTCTTCTCCACCCCCAAATTGTTTACTACCCCCATCCTTTCTGTTCTCCCTGATTAACCCACCGCTTCTAACTAAACCCTCCCCCCAGGCTCCTAGTTTAAAAGCTCCTCCAACCTTCTAACCATCCAGCACCGCAGACCCCTCCTCATTCAGTTGCAATCTATCGCGACAAAGATGGCGCCTGTCTGACAAGTCCGCCTAGTGTTCCAGGAACACAAACCCTTCCTTCCTACACCAGTCTCTAAGCCACACAATTACCTCCCTAATCTCCCTCTGCCTCCCTGGACTAGCGCATGGCACTGGTAATATTTAGGAGAATATTACCCTAGATGTCCTTGCCTTAAGTGTCTTGCCTAAGTCCCCCTGGTCTTTCTTAAGGACATCCCACCTACCACTAACTTTGTCATTGGTGCCAACTTGCACCAAGACCGCCAGGTCTTTACCAACCCCTCCCAACAATCTACCCTCTCCGCGATGTGCCGTACCTGAGCACCTGGAAGACAACAGACTGTACGGCGATCACGGTCCCGGTAGTAGATTGCCCTGTCTTCCTGATAATAGAATCCCCTATAACCACAATCTGACTAGGTACCTCACCATCTGCATCGGTGGGAATGCTCCTCTGGTTGCTAGAGGGAACGGTCTCCTCCAGTTCCGTCATATCCTCACTGCCATTCTCAGAATCTCTGTCCAATCAGGCAAATTTATTGGGGTTTGGCAGATTGGAGATGTCCTGTCTTCCCCTCCCCCTCTTCTTCTTCCTTCTAACTGTGACCCAGCTGTCTACCTGATCTTCCTCATCTACCAGTGATCCTCCCTGCAACTCCCCCACGGTTCTACCTAAACTTTGCTCAAGATTGTGAATGCTCCTTAGTTGTGGAAAGGTCTAGATCAGTTACCTGGGCTTCCAAGGCGGCCGTACGCTCACATCTTGCACAGATGTACCCGCACTCGGACTGTTGTGTCAGGTGCTCATACATCATGCACGACATGCATTGAGTGAGATTACTAATCTTGGCCACACCCATTTTTTAATTAGTGCTAACTCCCTGTTACCTTCAGAAAATCAAAAAGTGGAGGACAATCAATATATAAGGAATATATTAGGAACAATAACTAAAATAAAGGAATAAGGGACAATAAATAAAAATATAAATAAATGTATAGGATAAGGATAAATTTAGTACAAAGATGGGCACTCAACAATAAAATGCAGTAATGGACAAAGGAAGACAATCGGTTATACAACACAGTGGGAAAAGTTAATAGGGAAAGTTAATACTTATCTGCTCCACTGATCTGCACAGAAGTTGTTCTCCCCGGCTGCAGGCTCCCTTCCCCACCGGCTGCTGGCTCCCTCCGGCCACTGCTTCCTCCTGGCTGCTGGCTCTTCCTGGCTGCTGGCTTCCCCCTTGTTGCCGGCTTCTGGCTCCCCCGGCTTGCGGCTCTAGCACCTTGCTGCTCCGTCCTTGTGTGCGCCCTCGTGTGTGCGCACCCAATGTCACTTCCGGTTCCAGTCGCTTGATGCTTTATCTCAGTAATAGGGTTCTCCTACATACTTGAAATGTATCTGTAGTTGATTATGTGCTCATATTGCTTACTGTACTAATGTATAACCTGTGACTGCTGAATTTACTATAATTCTGTCAGTTTTTTCTGTCTATTCCGATCTTCAATGCTGGTACAAAGCAGGGTAGGTTCGGATTTTATGTCACTTTAACAAAATTTAAAGTGATTACCGTCTCAAATTGTGTAGTACACTGTGCAAGTGTCTGATTATTTATCATGTCTAAGAGCGGCAAGGGTGAGGAAAATACACTCACAGCAGCACCAATACTCATATCATGTTTGTCAAAGCTGGGTTAACCTCTCAGGATCTGGTTCAGAAAAATTGTTTTAGCTCTCACCAAAGTCTCTTGAAAAATTCAAGGAGGACACAGGTGCAAGTTGAACCCCTATGGGCTACCTTTGTACAGACATTATCCAGTATAGCTGACTGGATAATTCCAACTTCTTTACCAGGGATAGGTTACACTATTAACCCTTACATGCAGCATTCCCCCTGGGGTTTATCACATAAACCCCAGGAAGCAGCAGCCTCTCAACAAAAACAGACCGAAAGGACAGTGGTAAGTAAATCACATAGATATGAAACAACATCTTTACAGTCTACACATGCTTCAGATGAGGATTCATTGGAGAATGAAGACTCATTACACTCTGGTTCTGCATATGAAGATGAGGAAGGAGGTCTCAGCTCAGTGGACATATCTGAGTTAATTAATGCGATGAACGCCATTATATCCTTAGAATAATCAGCAGTGCCTGTGTTACAATACAAGTCACCTGTGTTTAAATGTCCCAAAACAGTCAGGACTGAGTTTCCTGGGTCAGAACAGCTGGAGGAAATTATGGAAGAGGCTTAGGCTACTCCCATTAAGAAATTTAGAATTCCAAGGAAATGGAATTCCAATTATCCTCTTCTGGCTGAGGACAGTTTAAACAGGGAGATGGTCCCAAAGTAGATATGCATGTCATTCGATTAGTGGGAATATCGACATTACCTCTGCCTTCAACATCATTAAATGTCATGGATAGGAGAGTTGATGGTTTTAAAACAAAACATTTTTTCTTTGCCTGGGGCAATCATAAGACCAGTCATGGCTTCAGCCTGGCTGGCAAAAGCAGTGGCTGCCTGGACTGATGCATTGGAAGGGGATCTTTCAATTGCATCTAGAGAGCAGAAATCTCACATAGCACATATCAAGCAGGCTGCAATGTTTTTGGAAGAAGCTGCCTTGAATATGGGTACAATTGCCTCTCAGGCATCAGCTTCAGCAGTAGCCGCTCGCAGAGCAGTTTCGCTACGTACATGGAAAGCTGATTCAGAATCCAAAAAGGTTTTGGAGTCTTTTCCTTTTACTGGAGATATTCTTTTTGGTAAAGAATTAACCTGTATCTTGGAGTCAGAAGCAGACTCCAAAAAAGTGAAGTTTCCTTCCACATGCAAATTCAAGCCTAAAATTCTGGAGATGGCAAACAGTCCCAATACAACAAGTCTGGTGGTAAAGCCGAATTATAATAATAATAAATGAGAGTTCTCCATTGTGATGATATTCAGCATATGGAATTTATTATCAAAGAGAGAACCACTCCCAATATTCTGCACAGAGGAGCCTGGACCAAGACATAATTCATCAATGAGCCTGTGTCTTTAGAACACTGACTTTACATTATTTATACCATAACACTATACAATTATTCATAGCTTTTTTTTTTATAGTTTTTTTTTCTTCAAATATATTTATTGGATTTTTTCCTGAGACGACACTGAGACAGTTATCACAAAATGTACATAGGGAAACAATACAGCATCTTGTGAAAGAGGCAAAAGAGGAATTATGAATACATCAAAGTAGCATACCATAAAGCGCTGCTTCTCATACATTATATTTGTGTATCCCAGTAGGTATATTGATCCCCGTGTAACAAAAGTACATTATCTAATAAAATCCATATTTGTCTCATATCACTGGTTATTTTCTAATAGAAACATACAAGAACAGTAACCATACAAATACAAAAGTAATTAACAAGAATATGAAGAAAAGGAAGAAAAGAGGGGGGGGGGGAGGTGATTAAGGCCCTCATTCCGAGTTGATCGGTCGCAATGCGAATTTAGCAGAGTTACACATGCTAAGCCTACGCCTACTGGGAGTGTATCTTAGCATATTAAAATTGCGACCGATGTATTCGCAATATTGCGATCACAAACTACTTTGCAGTTTTAGAGTAGCTCCACACTTACTCTGCCTGTGCGATCAGTTCAGTGCTTGTCGTTCCTGGTTTGACGTCACAAACACACCCAGCGTTCGCCCAACCACTCCCCCGTTTCTCCGGCCACTCCTGCGTTTTTCCCGGAAACGATAGCGTTTTCAGCCACACGCCCATAAAACGCAGTGTTTCCGCCCAGTAACACCCATTTCCTGTCAATCACATTACGATCGCCGGAGCGATGAAAAAGCCGTGAGTAAAAATCCTTTCTTCATAGCAAAATTACTTGGCGCAGTCGCAGTGCGAACATTGCGCATGCGTACTAAGCGGATTTTCACTGCGATGCGATGAAAAAGAACGAGCGAACGACTCGGAATGAGGGCCTAAGTGCATACAATAATCATCTGATATGGTGGTGCATAAACAATATAGTCTACCTAGTAGAGGTGGAATAATACTTAGCACCATAAGTAGAACAACTCAGGTTAACTATATAAAGAAGAATCCTCACATATCCGACCCATTCAGTGTCCAGAGACATTAAGTATCGGACCCTCTATACACCGATACGCCCACCAATTTGTTTTGTAAAATAGTTTAAACATCCGTGTTTGGGTAGCTTCATCTAGGGTAAACAAAAACAGTTGTTTCCGCACCGGTATGAGACCTAATCCCTATGTGACATATTAATTCTGAGTGTTATATATATATATAACCGGGATGTGCAACCTGCTACCTAGGATACCTGTATTAACATCAAAAAGAAAAACAAAAAAGAGGTAGCATTATGGTGCACCAGGTCACTTGGTTCTAACCATTAATTGAATCATAAATTAAAACGTAACTTTTAATAGATAATTATTCAAATAAACTCCCCACCTAACTAAAAAAGCGAAATATATTAAAAATAAAGAAGAATAGTAGGAAATAAGATATTAAAATTAAGCGCTGAGGCACCTAATATAGCTCCCTTTGTTGCTCTATAAGCGATTCAAATATCGATGGTGATCATATGCCGTGTTGTGTAAATGATCCCCAATATGTATATTGTGCAATTGTCACTAACAAGAGTAACAGTGTGGAGCACTGCTCATATATAGAGTCAGTGTTAGCTTCAAATTTAGAAGTAAATCAGAGGATGGAACTGGTTTATCCTCTTATTGAAAATCCCGTTTCTCCTTCAAACACTGTTACAAAAAATATATGTACAAAGTATAACGGGCTGATCCATCCCCTGTCAGGGAATGATCAAGTCCTAGTGACAATTGTAGCGAGTAGGCTGTGTGCTCTATATATCTTTATGCTGCTATAATATAGGGCATCTTCTGCAATTGTGATTAATTCACAGTATAGGAGTTTCCCTGTATTTATTGAGCATCCAACAAAGTGAAGCAGTGTGGAATTCTGGTGATTGATTTCACCGACAGGGACTTGGTGGTGATGTGGGAATAGAATAATATCACTTTCTCTTTATAATTAAATTAATTTTCCAACCAGTGACAGTAATATGTTAATGTGAGTTCTAAATGAACTCAAATCCTCATGAGAGTATGTGAAATGCCATATGGTTCGGCCACTAATTAGACATAGTTTTATTGCCCACAGAATATGAGGCTGGGTAAAAACTGTTTAGTGACTCATTCCCTAACACCAAGAATGATTTCTCCTGTATGCATAAATCTCGCTGTGCGAGTATGAGCGCGTATGCTCGCTTTTACACTGTATTTTTAGACGAAAGTTGGTAGTAATCACCTACATACATGTTTTATAAAACGTGCTGTGTAACTCAGCATTCGGTGGTCATAATCAATACAGTGTATATCAGGGGGGGCTGGGGGTAGCTTATGTCTCTTATTCACGGAGACAATCTCATATATCATGCACAATGACACCCCCGGTCTCGTCCCTTTCCTTAACACAAACACGCATTATAAATACAAATTAATAGTGCATCAACAAGGGAGCATATCAAGGGCCACAGCGCATTACTTGTTTTGTAAAATAGTTTAAACATCCGTGTTTGGGTAGCTTCATCTAGGGTGTCAATATATGGACCCCATTTTCTGTAAAATAAAATAGCCCCTTTTTCTAGGTCAGGTTAAGCTGTTTGTCTATCCATATATCTAGTTTTCAAGAGCAACGTCTTAAGTTCTGCTACAAAAAAAGAAGCCTTTGTGATCCAATATGACAGAATTATTTTCTTCGCAATAGTAACTATATTTACCATTACAGGCCCCATTGTCTTTGACATGCCCTCAGCAACCCATTCAGTATTATTAGCAAAAAGTAAATACAATGGCAATAAAGATAAATTAAGTCCAAAAGTACTATTTATAAAACGTAAGACTTTATTCCAAAATTTCTTTATGACACCACATCCCCAAATTTCATGTATATAATCAGTAGTGGATCCCCTACATTTCAGGCAATGAACATCGGAGGGTGGAATTTATAGTAAATAGCTTGAGAGGCATAGGCTCTGTGTACCACCTTAAAATGTTTTTTAAGTGTTTCATGGTCATGTCATAGAGAATAAACCTGTGATGAAAATCATTAATGGAAAGATCCTGCTGCCATGATTTTTCCAAGCTACTCCATATTTTAGGAGATGATTCTTTTAAGGAGATCTTCATATAGGTATTTTGTTTTGTATGGAACAGACTTAAGAAGATCAATAATTATCGATAATGAATCTGGGACAGATTTGGCGACAGAAGGCGGGGACAATGAGTGAACATAATGCCTAATTTGGAAGTATGCAAAAGAAGTGTTGGCTGCAAGTCCATATTTCTCTTTCAATTCTAGGTGGTCCTACATCCAACCCCTCGGATCAAAGACATCTGCTGTAGAGTGTATGCCTCTGTGTCTAAGTCTGAGAAGTGTAGTCTCTGTCATACCAAGCAGAAACATCGGGTTTCCCCATAATGCAATATTTTTAGAATAACCTGAGTGTCTGCCAAATCATTTGTTTATCGCCTGCCATACTCTGTAAGTGTCAAAATATAACGGATTCATCAAACATTGAGGAGGTAGGTGAGTTCTAGGGGTGTGAAGCAAAGCATTTGGGGAGTACGGTGCTAATAATGCGCAGTCCAATTCATACAGGACAAAATTACTCCGCTCATATAACCAGTCTACAATATAGCGGAAGAAAAAGGCTTGGGAATACAACTTAAAATCTGGGAGACCCAGTCCCCCTTGTTTCCGTTTGACACACATTTTGGTTCTCGCCACTCTAGGTTTCCCTCCATAAAAATCTACCAATCATAGATTCAAGCCGCCATACATCTGCATTACATAGCATAATTGGCAACAGCTGCATAGAATAGGAGATCTTAGGAAATATGACAGACTTAATCACTGCAACCCTGCCAAATTGTGAGAGGGGCAACAAGTGCCAGGCCTCAAGTCATTTAGAAACAGCCAAAATAAGCGGGGAGAAATTGACTTTATACAAAGAAGACAAGGTCATCGGTATATGCATCCCAAAATATTTAAAATGAGTCGGCACTATCTTAATAGGTCCAAGATCATTTATACTGGATAGGAAGGAAAGAGTCCCAGATAGTGGCATTATCTCAGACTTATCTTTATTTATCCTATAGACAGATAATATTCCAAACCTATCAATTATGTCAAAAACAATTGGCAGCGAGTGAGAGGGGTCAGAGGGAAAAAGCAACATATCATCAGCCAATAAAGCTACACGCAGATCTATATCTCCTATCACTATACCTTGAAATATAGGGGATTGACTCAAAGAAAGGGTCAGAGGTTCCAACGCCAGCACGAAAAGCAGTGGGGACAGTGGGCAACCCCGTCTAGTACCCCGTTTAATGTTGAACGGTTGTGATAGATAACCATTGCATGATATCTGCGTACGAGGGTCAGTATATAATGTGGATATATATCCTATAAACTCAGCAGGGAATCCAAATTTCGACACGGTGTCATAGAGATGATCCCACAGCACCATGTCGAAAGCCTTCTCAGCATCCAAGGACACTATCGCTCTATCACCCTTAACATCAGGTCGGGAGGAGTCGTAAATTTCCGATAATACTCGTCTAATATTTGTTATAGAAGTTCTACCCATTATGAACCCAGTTTGGTCACTGTGTATAATTCCCAGGAGAATCTGCTTCAGGCGAGTGACTAAAATTTTTGTGAGTAATTTATAGTCGGTATTAAGTAGGGAAATGGGCCTATACGACCCCGGATTACTGAGGTCCCGACCTGGTCTTGGCAACACTTTGATTATGGCAGAGTTAAAGTGTAAAGGCATCTGACCGGAGCTCAATATAACATTAAACAATGTCATGAGTACTGGTGTAATACGTTCATCAAGGAGTTTGTAATATTCAGCCATGAGGCCATCCGGGCAAGGGGCTTTTCCCAATTTTAAAAGTCTAATTGCGTGATGGACCTCCGCTTCCGTAATCAGAGAGATTAGGTATATCACCGCCAAATCTGGTAACTGGGGAACATCCAATCCCTCCAAAAAGTCATGCACAGTTGCAATAGAGGGTCTGCTCTCTGTGCATGCATAAAGTTTCCCATAAAAGTTTTGCATGACCTCAGCAATCTGTGCACTAGAGGTAGTCTTTTTACCATCAGGCAATCTTAAAGGATGAACGACCCTGGGGGGATTTTGGCCTCTTAACAAGTTGGAGAGTAGCTTACCCGTTTTATTACCAAATTTAAAGTGGCTGGCATCTTTTTTGAAAGAATAAACCCGCTCCAACTTAGTAACTATTGCTACAAAATGTGTCTTTGCCACGAGATACGTTTGTTTCGTGGCAGCTATCTGATGTGTTTGATGGGTATGGTAAGTAAACGTTAATTTCTGCTGCACCTCAATATACTCCTGGGACAGAACCTTCCTCTTAGCTGCTGCATAATATATTATAGTCCCCCTAAGAACTGCTTTATATGCCTGCCAATAAATTGCTGGGTTGTCCTCTAGCATGTCAGAGTTGTGCATTTTATAAGATTCCCATGCCCCGACCACATTATCCTGAAACTCTGACATAAATGATAAACCAGTGGGATATCTCCATTGTCTATATGGACCAGTGTCAATCCCCGATGGCAATATAGCCTTCATAAAGCATGATCTGATAGACATATCGGTTCCATCTCCACCTGTTTCAGTTTGGGAAATAAAAAAGTAGATGCCATGATATCATCTATCCTGAAGAAGGTATGATATGCTGCGGAAAGACAGGAAAATACCTTTTCAGTCGGATGGAAGGAGCGCCATGCATCTAATAGCTGCATCCGTCTCATGAAGGCAGGAATACCTAACCTCGGGAGGCGTCGGCATCTACTCGGCACAATCTGTCTATCTAATGACGATGAAGAAATAAGATTGAAATCACCACAGACTAAATTAGGCTGATTGCCAAACAATTGTAGTTCTGCTGTAAGTAATTGGAAGAAGTTTACAGAATATGCATTAGGAGCGTACACAGCACATAATAGATATCTAGTACCAGCTATCTTTGTATCACAGACACAATATGGACCTTCAGGATCAGCTTTAGTTGTAAACACTTCATATGAGATCTTTCTCTTAATTAATATTGCCACTCCTCTCTTCTTTGATGTGTATGAAGCGGAGCCGAGTATCGTCCAGCCCAGCATATTAAACCGAATAACATCGCGCTCAAGTAAGTGGGTTTCCTGAAGAAACATTAAATCAATTTTTTGTTTGTTGAGATATAATAATATTTTTCTACGTTTTTGTGGAGTATTCGCTCCCCCTATGTTCCATGAACCAATTGTAAGAACTGTCATTGCAACAGAGTAATAGGCCCTACACACTTAAAGATTATCTGTCCAATCTGGCTGATTGGAAAGAAAATCTGGCAATGTCTGGGAGCAAATGACAATCAACCATTTGCTCCCAAAATCCAGAAAATAGACAAAAACTGTTGTTCAGATAAAATTTTTTAATGAAAGAAACTTAACTAATTTGTCTAAAAGACCATTTTTGTCTGTTTTCCAGTATTTGAGAGCAAATGGTCAATTGTCATTTGCTCCCATACATTACCAGATTTTTGTTCCAACCAGAAAGATTGGAGAGATAATCTTTAAGTGTGTAGGGCCCTTTAGAGTGTAATAAGGCAGTAGTACATATAAAAACCTTGACAATAAATGTACGCATATCGTATCCATAAAATAATCACCACCGGATCACCAGGGATCAGTGAGAGGGTAGGAAAAGGAAGGAAAAAGGTCAGAAAAAATAACATGAAAAGAAAAACAAACAACAAACATAGAACCTGCATGTCTCCTGGCAGGGGCAACAGAGGGCCCATTAAGGTCCAATGGAACCCCTGAAACAGCGTACAGAATTCCCAGGATCACCAGCAACATAGCTAGCAATACTCAGTGCGAAAGGCCTCTCATCCGGCCACACATGCCAAAACATTAGAAAGAACATCAGGCCAAACCCAACCCCAAATATGTATTAAAACTCAGTCTTCCCCCGCATCAGAGGGTACGTTGTCATGACGTAATTCTTTATCAGCTTGCTGAAGGTATACATCTGCATCCTGCACAGTGAAAAAGACAACATGTGAATTTCCGTCATACAAGTGTAGACGCGTAGGATAAAGCAACGCAAAATTCCGTCCTTTTGCCACTAATTGGGAACACAACGGTGAGAATTCCTTTCTTGACCTAGTCAGCTCAGCCGAATATTCCTGGAAAAGCATTATCTTTTGGCCTTGCCACATAAGACCACGATGACGTGGAGAGGCCGACCAAATGGCATCTTTATGTAGATAGTTAAGTGTCTTAAATATGACCACTCGGGGTCTAGAATCAGGTTTTTGCTCTGGACCAATCCTGTGCGCGCGTTCTATCACCATATCAGTACAGGATTCAGCAATATTCAGAAGTGAAGGTAAGGTAACTTTTAAGAGATTTATCTACTCTGCGCCTTTAAGAGATTCTGGTTTGCCTACCAGCCTCAGACTCCCAGATTATTACAAGGTGATTGATTCTCAAGATCGTCGATCTTCATCCAAATCTGCTGCTGTGCTTTAGCTTGATTAGCATAAGAGACTTGCAAATCAGAAACATCACCAAATAAAGCACCAACTTGGCATTCAGACTTATGAATCCGCTTTGTAAGAGAATCTACTTGGCTATATCAGCTGTCTGTGCAGCCAAAAGGGGGGCTATAGTAGCCCGTATTGCAGCTACCATGTCTCCATATGTCACTGGCGTGGTGGGTGATGGGAGAGTAGTGTCCGTGTGCAGGGTATGCATAGTGGGTGAAGGTGCAGCATACTCCCTGACATCTACAGCGACCTCTCTGAGCCCAGAGGGGAGGCACAGGCACTTCCAGCTTTTTCCCTGGGAGTGGGAGTCTCCGCTGCACCCAGTGTCTCTGCGGGCACCATCTTGGATTCCCCTCTCCCATTCTTTTTATTCTTATTGCAGGGCATGGAGGCGCAGAGAAACTTCTCCATGCGGTTCCTCTTGCTCAACGGGGGTTCCGCTGCAGGAGGAGGCGGTTTGTGGAGGCTCTAAGAGCTAAGAAATAGCGGTCAGCGGTGGCAGGAGCTGACCCGCTTCGCCTCTCACATGCCGGAAGCGGAAGTCCTGGACCCCTGAATTTTTAAGCATACAGGGCCAGTGTAATATTATTTAAACAGTATCACCCCTATATTTTACAGCATACAGCAGTGTGCTTTTATTTGTAACAACTGCACCCCTGAATTTTTACAACATACAGGGCCAGTGTAATATTATTTAAACAGTATCACCCCTATATTTTACAGCATACAGCAGTGTCCTTTTTTTTGTAACAACTGCACCCCTGAATTTTTACAACATACAGGACCAGTGTAATGTTATTTGAACAGGAACACCCCTATATTTTACAGCGTACAGGAGCAGTGTGCTTTTAGTTGTAACTGCACACCTGAATTTTTACAACATACATAGCCAGCAGCACCCCTATATTTTCCAGCATACAGGAGGACAGTGCCCCTGCACTCTGTATAACACAGTGACAGCCAGGACAGCACTCCTAGCACTGCACAGGTACACCACAGTGACTGCAGCAGCACCCCTACAGAGCACACACTAACCCCACCCAATGCCACCACCCACAGAGAGACAGAGGTCTGTCTCCCTCACTCTCCAAGTCTGGAAGTGAAAATGGCGGAGACGCGTGGCTGTTTATATGGAATCCAAATCCTGTGAAAATCTGACAGTGCGATGATAACGTTTTGCCTCGTTCTGGTTTCCGAGTCTGGCTGGAAGTCCCGAGCCGGACTCGGATCTGGGCTCAGAGCGTGAAGGTTGGGGGATTTGGTTCTCAGGGAACCGAAGCCGATCATATCTTATAAATATGTGTAATGAACATTACAGTGTGTAATAATGTGTAATGGACATTACAGTGTGTAATAATGTGTAATGAGCATTATGGTGTGTAATACTGTGTAATGGACATTACAGTGTGTAATAATGTGTAATGGGCATTACGGTGTATAATAATGTGTAATGGGCATTACGGTGTGTAATAATGTGTAATCGGCATTACGGTGTGTAATAATGTGTAATGGACATTACAGTGTGTAATAATGTGTAATGAGCATTATGGTGTGTAATACTGTGTAATGTGCATTACAGTGTGTAATAATGTGTAATGGACATTACAGTGTGTAATAATGTGTAATGGACATTACAGTGTGTAATAATATGTAATGGGCATTACGGTGTATAATAATGTGTAATGGGCATTACGGTGTGTAATAATGTGTAATCTGCATTACGGTGTATAATAATGTGTAATGGGCACTACAGTGTGTAATAATGTGTAATGGGCATTACGGTGTGCAGCATAATGTAAAATAGCCATTACAGTTTGTTATAATGTGTAATGGGCATTACGGTGTGTAATAATGTGTAATGAACAGTACGGTATCTAATAATGTGTAATAGGTATTACGGATGTGTAATAATGTGTAATAGGCATTAGTGTGTAATAACGTGTAATGGGCATTACGGTGTGTAATAATGTGTAATGGGCATAAAGGTGTGTAATAATGTGTTATGGGCATTACGCTGTGTAATAATGTGTAATGGGCATTACGGTGTGCAGCATAATGTAAAATAGCCATTACAGTTTGTTATAATGTGTAATGGGCATTACGGTGTGTAATAATGTGTAATGAACAGTACGGTATCTAATAATGTGTAATAGGTATTACGGATGTGTAATAATGTGTAATGGGCATTAGTGTGTAATAACGTGTAATGGGCATTAGTGTGTAATAACGTGTAATGGGCATTACGGTGTGTAATAATGTGTAATGGGCATAAAGGTGTGTAATAATGTGTAATGGGCATTACACTGTGTAATAATGTGTAATGGGCATTACGGTGTGCAGCATTATGTAAACTAGCCATTACAGTTTGTTATAATGTGTAATGGGCATTACGGTGTGTAATAATGTGTAATGAACAGTACGGTATCTAATAATGTGTAATAGGTATTACGGATGTGTAATAATGTGTAATGGGCATTAGTGTGTAATAACGTTTAATGGGCATTACGGTGTGTAATAATGTGTAATGGGCATAAAGGTGTGTAATAATGTGTAATGGGCATTACGGTGTGTAATAATCTGTAATGAACAGTACGGTATCTAATAATGTGTAATAGGTATTACGGATGTGTAATAATGTGTAATGGGCATTAGTGTGTAATAACGTGTAATGGGCATTACGGTGTGTAATAATGTGTAATGGGCATTAGTGTGTAATAACGTGTAATGGGCATTACGGTGTGTAATAATGTGTAATGGGCATTACAGTGTATAATAATGTGTAATGGGCATTACGGTGTGTAATAATGTGTAATGGGCATTACAGTGTATAATAATGTGTAATGGGCTTGAGTAAGAAAGAGGTTGCGCTATAGAGCCAATTAATTGTTCCACACCATTCTCAATTGTAAATATTTATTTAAAACATATAACCATATAAAAATATTTTACTCTTGTGATATTTAAGATCTGGTGTGGTCACAACACCCTCAACTACATAACAATTAAAAAGAGACAATTCTCATCATAAAAATAAGTGTGCTGAATAGTAAAGTGTCCAGACTGGCAAAAATGATGCCACAAGTTCAGTCAGTAATAGGATCCTCCGTGTTAAATTGCACTCAATAATAGAGTCCGGAGGACACTGGTATTTTTGTCCAAAAGCTATGCACCACAAATGTAAGGAGTCACAGGTACCTTTGCTCACTCTGTCCCTTGTGCTTATAATACGGGACCTGTTTGCCAGTTCGAGGAGCTTTAAGTGCAGCCCGAGCGTCCCCGGGATTGCACGATGTAATCAACGACTGTTACCTGTGAATCGTACCAGTGTGGTGCAAATGAGTTGGCAGCTTCTATCCGTGTGGCAGGATGAATCACACTGATGGGAGGTTTCCGTACGGGCAGCCCGACAGTTCCAACGAGCGGGCTATCACTGTTGCTAAACCCCGCTCGAGCAGTCAGCCGCACAGCCGCTCCGGCTTCCAGAAACCACTGTTTTCTCCGGCACTGAGTGAAGGTAGCTTCCACGGTTTGCTGGTAACAGGTGCCAAGTGTTCTGGAAATGCCGGGCGGAGGTCTGAACTATTCAGCAATCACTTAATCAGGGAGTCCTAGATGCGTTTCGTAACATCCAGTTACTTCTTCCATAGGCGGTCATTATATTTGACAAACCAGATACTGCTGATTTCACAGTTGAAAATTAAAATTAGCACCTATATCATACATAGCTTATAAATATAAGTCAGTGGCAACCAAGTATCTTACTGCTCATGATGTTACACAGTAATAGATATTTTGGTGGTAAATCATTACAGTAAACCAACAAAGTTTAGAGATAAAACAGGAAAAACGGAGTATAAAAGATGGTTAGATATACATAAATATGATTAGCACGTATTCCTAAGTGTTGAAAAATGCTGCAGAATCTCAATTAATGCTGAAATATCTCTAGCATCATATAATTTGGAATACCACACAAAAAACAATTGATTATGGAGATAAGCATATAAATGAAGGACATTATTTCCAAGATGTGGTCCAAGTGGGCGCTTACTGGACCGGTGTTTTCTTTGGTGGGTGTGGGCTGCGCAGTCCCACAAATCCTACTATCCAAACGGACCGTTTCACCTATAGGTAGGCTTGTTCACTGGACCAGTGAAATGTTACTGTCTAGTCATTTTTTACGAAAGAGTGCCCCAGCATAGAGTCTTTCTCCTCTGTTTTTCCCGTTCATGTACCTTACTGACTCAGACCATTATCCATTAGTGGTTATTGTCTGTAACCTTAGCCTGTTGCGGAACTACCCCCATAGTACTAAGCACCCCCATAATCAACACAGGCTTAATAGCCTGAGAGCTGCTTGCTGCATTAAAATGCAGCTTAGTTATGGGGCCTCCCCTCTCCCCGTGATCTCCCCCTTCACTGGTGGAACGCAGCAGCAGTGAGAGCTATCCACAGTCAGCCTCCCCTCTCTCCCCTGTGTGAAGACAGAGCCGCAGCACCCACTGTTTGCAGCTCTGGAGATCTGGAGGGTAGCGGTTCGCAGAAGCAAACCGTGGGAGGGAGGCGGAGCGGCAGTGGGCAGGGAGCCAGAGGCTGGGGAGCAGCAGCGGCTTTGTGCCCAGTGGCAGCTGCTGGGCAGGCCGTGGCTGGGCAGGGCAGCAAGGGGACACACACATAAAATAAAACTGTCCCACATGGCGGGCTGCAGAGTGAGCTGACCGCCCCTCACCCTCAGCAAGACAAAGCAAGGGAGCGGCAGCAGTGTGAGCTGACTGCCCGCTCATTACCTGAGATTAGTGGAGGCTATGACGGGGCTTCTCTTCACAAGCTCTGTCCAGCTCCTTTGGCAACCCCAGGCTGCAATCAGCTCAGCTGAGTTTGGTCTATGGCGGTGCTCCTCTCCTGAGCGCCGACAAGCCAATTGCTGCAGGCAGCAGCACCAACAATCAGGGACACAAGCTTCTTAATAAGCTGGGAAGGGATTGAGTGTAAAGAATAAAATCTTTAAAAAATAGAAGATACTTGTGGAGAATCCTCCACGTGTGCCATTCTCTGTGAGGCACAAAAAGCACACTGGTCCTCTGGGAGTATGGAAGGGGTGGAGGGTTACTAATTTAAATATTTAAATGTGCCTGTCCCTACTAACGCCCCATCCATATACCAAGAGTACTCCAGTGACCCCTAGTGGATGAAAAATAAATTAAAATTATGGTTTAAACATTAAAAAAGAATGTCAATATTTAATCAACACCAGTAGTGTTTTTCTTGTCAACATATATATATATATATATATATATATATTGTCTATATTAACAATGTGGTAATGTGTTTGACACTTTTTTTTTGAGTGTTTTTATTTTAAAATGCTGCAGATATGTTTTTGTTATCATGCATTCATGTGTCTTATATTTTTATTTTATAACATAAAAACAAAAACACACTAATACAACAATCCTGCAATGTTTAGATGAAGGAAGAGCAGAGAATTTTGATAAGTTTATTTGCAGAAGCTCCACTAGCAGTAGCATAGACTCGCAATTGCATTCACAACTGAGAACACGTACCAGACTGTTTACTTGCAGTAATAGCAATAAAGTTTATCAATATATGTCAGCATCACAGCTGACGGCCAATCAACAGTAGGCAGACAGTATAAATATTAGCATTTGTGATGAATACGCCATTGGCACCATGCCAGCTGCCGCCTTCAGTATGCGGGAGCTTTGGCTCCTCACCATGGTCATGGACCGCTGCATAGGCCGCACGGGCACATACGTGTTTAACTCCCGAAAGCGTATGGCCTACGCGGAGATCCGCACGTGGCACACGGGTGAAGGTCCACATGCGGCGGACCATTGCACAACTCGAGTGGCAGTGGTCTGACCTCCACCGCCGTCAGCCGCGTTTGCTGGTGCAGGTGCACCACCAAATACTTGACGGTGAGTAATGCACACTGTGGCATTTCTGTTTACATGAGTGTGTTTGTTTGCAGATAAATGTATAGTAATATTTGCAGCCATAATTATGTGTGTTGTTTGGCCTGTAGATAGTGGTAGTGTATGTACAGTACCAGTCAAAAGTTTGGACACATCTTCTTATTCAATGGTTTTTATTTATTTTAAGTATTTTCTATATTGTATATTAATACTGAAGACATCACAACTATGAAAGAACACATATGGAATTATGTTGTAAACATAAAAGTGTTACTGTACATCAAACTCTGTTTTATATTTTACATTCCTCAAAGTAGCCCCCTTTGCTTTGATGACAGCTTTGTACACTCTTGGCATTCTCTCAATCAGCTTCATTAGGTAGTCTCCTGGAATGGTTTTCCAACAGTCTTGGAGTTCTCAGAGGTGCTGAGCACTTATTGGCTGCTTTTCCTTCACTCTGCAGTCCAACTCATCCCAAACCATCTCAATTGGATTTAGGTCAGGTGATTGTGGAGGCCAAGTCATCTGACGCAGCACTCCATCACTTTCCTTCTTGGTCAGTTAGCCCTTATATAGCCTGGAGGCGTGTTTGGGGTCATTGTCTTGTTGAAAAACAAATGATTGTCCCAGTAAGCGCAAACCAGATGGGATGGCATGGCACTGCAGAATACTGTGGTAGCCATGCTGGTTGTGTCACCAGCAAAGCACCCTCACACCTCCTCCATGCTTCACAGTGGGAACCACACATGCAGAAACTAGATATGAATGGGTTCGGATGTAACACCAGAATTAACGCCAGTTCGGTTTTATCCGGATTTTTTTTATTGGCTATCCCAAACATGTGATGTCCGTGAGCCAATAAGATGGCGTTTTGAGAACCGAGTAAATACAAGTAAAACCGAACCCGCACATCTCTAGCAGAAACCATCCGCTCACCTTCTCTGCGTCTCACAAAGACATGGCGGTTGGAACAAGAAAGACTAAAATTTGGACTCATTAGTACAGTTTTCCACTTGTCTAATGTCCATTCCTTGTGTTTCTTGGCCCAAACAATTCTCTTCTTCTTGTAATATGTAGGTGGGAGTCTTCCTGGTGCTTCGTTTGGTACAGTGGTTGCCTCTTAATTTCACAAAAAGGACTTATCCCAACAAGTCCAAATTAGAACTATAGAAACAGGGAATGTGAATAGGATGGCGCGTCTGTGCCTATATAAATGGAAGTGTGGTAAATGATACAGAAAATGATATTGAATACCTATCCTAAGTTAATTATGATAACTTTAATTCCTTGATCAACTAGACATCCTCTTTTTGTGCTGTCAGAGTGGACCCACAGGTACATAGAAGACATAATGGTACGGAAATTATGTGTAGAAACTTCCAATGAAATATGTGGATGTATCTACAGTGGGGCAAAAAAGTATTTGGACAGCCACCGATTGTGCAAGTTGACCCACTTAAAAAGATGAGAGAGGTCTGGAATTTCCATCATAGGTACACTTCAACTGTGAGACAGAATCTTGAAAAAAAAAAAAAAAACAGGAAATCACATTGTACATTTTTTAAACAATTTACTTGTATTTTCTTGAGGAAAATAAATATTTGGACACCTACGAAGCAGCAAGATTTCTGGCTCTTACAGACCTGTTACTTCTTCTATAAGAAGCTCTTCTATCCTCCACTCGTTACCTGTATTAATGGCACCTGTTTTGAACTGGTTATCTGTATAAAAGACACTTGTCCACACCCTCAAACAGTCAGACTGCTACCTCTCCACCATGGCCAAGATCAGAGAGCTGTCTAAGGACACCAGGGACAAAATTGTAGAGCTGCACAAGGCTTGGATGAGCTACTCGACAAAAGGCAAGCATCTTGGTGAGAAGAGATCAACTGCTGGCACAATTATAAAAAAATGGAAGAAATACAAGATCAATGACAATCTCCCTCGACCTGGGGCTCCATGCAAGATCTCACCTCGTGGGGTATCAATGCTCTTGAGAGTGGTAAGGAATCAGCCAAGACTTCTTGACAAAGGGGAGTGAACTCCCAGAAACGCGTTGAAGCCATCTGTCGTTTGTTAGTGTGGAATCCTGGGACGCGGTGACTCGGACTTCGTTTCTGCTCGCTTACCTGTCTGCAGCCGGCCAGTAAGAAAACAAGTCTTCTATCAGCAGCCGATACCGGGGTTCCTCCGTTTGGACTTTGTTCATTCTTTTAACTTTGTGTAATAAATACTTTCTCTTGTGGAAATCAACTCGCTGAATCCTCCTTTGAGACGACACATCAGATAAAAGATACCTTTATGGGCATGCGTGAAAGGAAGCTAATGTAAGTTTGTCCTACCTGCTTATATATCATGTGAAGTCTTTTGGGGGTCTTTCCACTACTGAATATCTTCGTGCAGTAAAAGATACCTTTACGGACACGCGAGATAGAAACATTCTGTAAGTGTGTATCACTTCTGTTTGTGTGGGGACAGCACATTGTTTCAGACATAAAAGATATAAAGATACCTTTATGGACACACGTGACAGAAATTACCTGTAAGTGTAATTCCACAGAGGGAAAAAGTAGTGGATCATACAGAAGCCACAAAGGATCACCTTCAGATTTATGTGTACTATGCAGCGCTAGTTCTTGGTTCTTCTTCTATATATTATCCAAGGAATCAGCCAAGAACTACACGGTGGGACCTGGTCAATGACCTCAAGAGAGCTGGGACCACAGTCACAAAGGTTACCATTAGTAACACACTACGTCATGGATTGAAATCCTGCAGCGCCCAAAAGGTCCCCCTGCTTAAGCCAGCACATGTCCAGGCCCGTCTAAAGTTTGCCAGTGACCATCTGGATGATCCAGAGGATGACTGGGAGAATGTAATGTGGTCAGATGAGAGAAAAATCAAACTTTTTGGTATAAACTCCACTCGCCGTGTTTGGAGGGAGAAGAATGATGAATGGCATCCCAAGAACACCATACCCACTGTGAAGCATGGGGGTGGAAACATCATGCTTTGGGGCTGCTTTTCTGCAAAGGGGATAGGATGACTGATCCGTATTAAGGAGAAGATGAATGGAGCCATGTATCGTGAGATTTTGGGGAAAAAAACCTCCTTCCCTCAGTAAGAGCATTGAAGATGGAACGTGGCTGGGTCTTCCAGCATGACAATCACCCCAAACACACCGCCCGGGCAACTGAGTGGCTCCGTAAGAAGAATTTCAAGGTGCTGGAGTGGCCTAGCCAGTCTCCAGACCTCAACCCAGTAGAAAATCTGTGGAGGGAGTTAAAAGTCCGTGTTGCCCAGTGACAGCCCCAAAACATGACAGATCTAGAGAAGATCTGCATGGAAGAGTAGGCCAAAATACCTGCTACAATGTGTGCATACCTGGTCAAGAACTACAGGAAACGTTTGACCTCTGTAATTGCCAACCGAGGTTATATTACAAAGTATTGAGTTAAACTTTTTGATTGTCCAAATATTTATTTTCCGCAAGAATAAACAAATAAATTGTTTAATAATCATACAATGTGATTTCCAGATTCTGTCTCTCACAGTTGAAGTGTATGATGGAAATTACAGACCTCTCTCATCTTTATAAGTGGGTCAACTTGCACAATCGGTGGCTGTCCAAATACTTTTTTGCCCCACTATATGTTCAAGATTATTCCATACATGAGATTATAATGCGGTACTCCTTATGAAAGTGAATGATCTTTTTTTAGTAGATTAGAGGTGGCGTACCTCACTTACACAATATAATGTGCTATAACCTTTATAATGGTTTCTTTATATCTTATCCCCACAAATAAGATATGCAGGTGATCTTAGGAATAGCATATCTCACTTACATAGTGAGGAACAGTATAACACACATCAAGGTATCGTTATCATAAGGTACGTCTCAAGCGTACCATTACTCACAATGAATACAGCATAACTCCACATATAAAGGTCTCTGCTTCTAATAGATTTGTACAGTGATGCAATAAAGGTACAATTTATTTTACAAATGGTTTAAAATGGTTGAAAAAATAAACATACAAGCGGTAGGGGGGGATGGGGGCTGTGCGAGATCCCAGCACGGAAGAATATATGATTTTGTTGAGCTGAGGTCCGGGAACGAAGCTCCAAATCCCAAATATAGAGAAATAAAATAGGTCTTACCTTACATGAGAGACACACATCCACCTCACCTGTGCAAAGACCTCCTTTGGGCAACGCGTTTCGAGTCTGGAGTGACTTTTTCAAGGCATGCCTTGAGTCACCCCAGACTCGAAACGCATACAGAAAGAGTCCCCCTCCCCCCCATAATGTCATCCCACTATTCAAATGAGCTGTCAAAATCAGACATAGCCAAAATTGCAAGAACATACAGTCACTATTGGTGGTTCTGGGCTCTGGCTACTTCAAGGGAAATCCCAGTCACAATGGCAGTGTGTGTACCCACCTTTATACACCAGACGGGATATTTATACACTGCAACACTGATATTATGTGGACACAAAAGTAACAATACAAGTGACACATTACCAGGAAATAGTTAATGTCACCATAGCAACATTTATCTGAAAATAAGATAATACAAAGACAAATAAAAAGACTCAACGGAAATCTTTTGTTTTTAAACAACTTTATTTCATATCTTTAATAAGATATTTTTGTCTATCTATATTTTAAACTTAAAATATACTTTACTCTGCACATGGATAAAATATCCTTTAAAGCACAGAAACAATTTAAGTTACGTGTTAGTATTGCAGGTAAGTAAAACAGATACATATCATTCAGACCCAACCGCAATAGTGGCCCGCAGCAGTTTCCTGGTGGTGGCAAAATGCACATGTGCAGCGGCCGTGCGGCCACACACATTGTGGCCGCATACCTGAGGGGTGAATGCCGGCGGGCCAGGACCATTTTCCGGAGGGCATCGTGATATCACATATGCGTTCCTCTTTAACCCCTTATAAGCTTCCAGAGTGCACCTCATCTCTAATTCTTTCCAAGTTACTACAAATGATATGAGATCGGTAGCAGCACTACTTTCAGGATTATTACACAGAACACACATAAAGGCTGACACAGCAAATAACAGTAACACATACAAGGGATTAATTAGAAATAAGGAAGCATAATCATCATTAAGTCTAATTGTCAACTGGTTCTGTGCGGGACCATACACCTCTTTACTGCCTCCAGCAGCCCCTGGTACTGTACTGTGACCATGCGCCCTATCTCCCCCACTACTGCCACCTGTCCTGTCTCCCCCCACTACTGCCACCCGCCCTGTCTCCCCCCACTACTGCCACCGCCCTGTCTCCCCCCACTACTGCCACCCGCCCTGTCTCCCCTCAACCTGTCTTTACCCCACTACTGCCAACCTCCCTGTCTCCCCCTACTGCTCGCCACCCTGTGCCCCCCCTCTTCCACCTCAGCACTGCTTGGGGACAATATTACCCATAGACAGTGCCTCTGGCAGCCCCCGCTACAGCACTAGTGCCACCACCCTGTCTCCCCCTCTGACATCTCAGCACTGCTTGGGGATTCTTAGTACTGCTGGTAACAGTCCTTCATCTGCAGCTGGAAGTAACTGGGCAGTAAAGAGGCAGAAGCTGCTTCTGGTACCTTTGACCCTGGTCATGTAGGATTGGGAGTCAGTAAGATTATGTAATAGAGTCACCATCTTACAGGCAGCCGGTGGAGGGAGCAGAGAATGGGTGTTATATGGCAGGAACGGGCTGGTTAGGTAACAGCCTGGCTGCTGCATTCTGTACAAGCTACAAGCGGTGTAATTCTTTTGCTGGGAGACCCAGGTAGAGGACATTGCAGTAGTCTATGTGTGATGATACAAGTACATGTATGACTGTAGGTAGATCTTCTGAGGCAAATAAGTGCTGGAGTCTGGCTATGTTCCTCATATGAGGATCCAAATGTGGCAGATACCTGATGTCTAAGTGTCACTCCACCATCCAGGACACCAAGATTCCGCACATGATTAGCATTTTGTAACTCTGAACCCCCAAGTGTAAGTCTGGTTGGTAACAAAGCTGAGCTGTAGCCCTGCCCTTTGTTGGTGAGCTTCTATCATAAGGACCTGTTTCACCAGGACTGAGTCACAGCCAACTGGCATCACCCACACCTGGAGCTCAGCTAGACAACCATTTAGGATTGGTACTGGGTTCTCGGTACATGGAGTAAAAGACAGGTCATCTGTACAGCAGTGGTGGATGATGGCATGACATCTGATTATTTCACCCAGTGGTAACATGTATATTGCAAAAAGCATAGGAGATAGGATAAGAACGTTGAAGAACAACTCATGGCAATGATAGGTATACTCCAGAAGATTAAAATGGTTCGACACCTGAGTGATGTCTATTGTGCTGATTTATTTCTCAGAGTATGGAAATGGCCTCTCACCTGTGACTTCGCTGAAGTGTAACAAGTTGTGATTTCTATGTAAAACATTTCACACTCAGAACATGGAAATGGCTTTTCCCGTCTGACTTCTCTGATGTGCAAAAAGATCTAATTTCCGTGTAAAACATTTCCCACATTCTGAGCAAAAAATGGCTTCTCACCTGTGTGACTTCTCTGATGTGTAAAAAGATCTAATTTCCGTGTAAAACATTTCCCACATTCTGAGCACGAAAATGGCTTCTCACCTGTGTGACTTCTCTCATGTTTAATAAGATCTGATTTGTGTGCAAAACATTTCCCACACTCAGAACATGGAAATGGCTTCTCACCTGTGTGACTTCGCTGATGTGTAACAAGTTGTGATTTCCAGGTAAAACATTTCCCACACTCATAGCAAGAAAATGGCTTCTCGCCTATGTGACTTCTCTCATGTTTAATAAGATGCGATTTCTGGATAAAACATTTCCCACACTCATAGCAAGAAAATGGCTTCTTGCCTGTGTGACTTCTCTCATGTTTAATAAGATGTGATTTCTGGATAAAACATTTCTCACACTCCGAACAGGAATACGGCTTCTCACCTGTGTGACTTCTCTGATGTGTAACAAGAGCTGAGTTCTGTGCGAAACATTTCCCACACTCAGAACAGGAATATGGCTTCTCACCTGTGTGACTTCTCTGATGACAAACAAGATCTGGTTTCGATGAAAAACATTTCCCACACTCAGAACAGGAATACGGCTTCTCACCTGTGTGACTTCTCTGATGTCTAATAAGAACTAATTTGTATGCAAAACATTGCCCACACTCAAAACATGGAAATGGCTTCTCACCTGTGTGACTTCTCTGATGTCTAACAAGAACTGATTTCTGTGTGAAACATTTCCCACACTCAGAACATGGAAATGGCTTCTCATCTGTGTGACTTCTGTGATGTATAATAAGATCTGATTTCCGTGCAAAATATTTCCCACACTCAGGACATGGAAATGGCCTCTCACCTGTGTGACTTCTCTGATGTCTAATAAGAACTGAATTGTATGCAAAACATTTCCCACACTCAGAACACAGAAATGGCCTTTCACCTGCCTTACCGGTCAGTGGGTTAATAGGCTTTATGTTCTGTGTAAAACATTTGGCATCTATAGCACATGGAAACTCTGTATCTACTCTCAGAGCTGTAACAGATACACCAATATCAGAGTGATCAGGAGAATATTTTGCAGGATCAGGGGGACCAGCTGATAGAGCTGGATGTATAATTGGGGTAATGGGATTAGCTCCTGGAGAATCCGGTCTACTGTCATTATCTTTTATTTCACAATCCGGGGATAACATTAGATGTCCATCTGAGATATTCCTGCTGGTGTGTCCATCTGCTGGAAATAAAATACATTATGGAAATTTGACTTTTCTGTAACAATATTAATTTTTCAAAGAATAGGAGACAACTCTCTCGGACAATTAATTGTAAATGGGTGTGTATAATAAAACAACTTTTAATGAAGGCTTTATACTATTGTGTCTCAGATGATCACTGTGTCCACCCTCCTGAGAACACTCACAATAACAGATGTAATATAATAAGACTCAGATACATCTCTCTTGTACTGGTAACTAAACATGAAGTATAAATGGAGATGTAGTCACTTGCCAAGTCCTATTTCAGCACCAATGTAAAACAATGGATGGGGAATATATTGTATGAACTGGAGATTCCAGATGAACAATAACATCAGTCATATGAGCTGATGGATCAGAGAAATGTCTTCTAACGTTACTCCTGGAAGCATTGGTAAGGTAGCATTCCTTTATGTGTGTGCTCATACGCTGGTAAGCCTGTACAAGTGTTACTCACCCTTATATAAGGTATATTGCTACAGCAGAGTAGGTGTGGAACAAGGTACTTTACATGCAATACACCATATGATACCCTGTAATCATCATCTGCTAGGCTATAATCTACTTTCTCTTACGTCCTAGAGGATGCTGGGGTCCATTTAATACCATGGGGTATAGACGGGTCCTTTGGGAGCCACTGGCACTTTAAGAGTTTAATAGTGTGGGCTGGCCCCTCCCTCTATGCCCCTCCTACCAGACTCAGTTTAGAAAATGTGCCCAGAGGAGTCGGTCACAGCTAGAGGAGCTCCTAGGAGTTTTCTTAGTTTTTTATTTTCTACAGTTAGTTAGGTTACAGGAAGGCTGCTGGCAACAGTCTCCCTGCTTCCTGGGACTTGGGGGTGGGGGGTCGGGAATAGGAACCAACTTCCTGAAGAGTTAATGGTTCTCTACTCCGCTGACAGGACACTGAGCTCCTGAGGGTGCTGATCACAAGCCCATGAGGCGACTGCTCACTCCTGCAACATGGCCGCCACCCCCTAACAAAGCCAGAAGAAAGAAAAGTGGCGAGTATAGCGCCGGCGTCCCGGTTAGCGGCAGGGTATGGCGGCACAAGGGTGGGAGCGCAGCTCTGACAGGCTGCGCTCCAGGAAGGCTCAGCAACACACAGTGTAGGCGCTTTGAGGGGCGTCCTGAGCCAGCGCGGATAAACCCTACACTGGTCACGCAGCTAACAGGGGCTAATCCTCCTGTTATCACTAAAATCCTCAGGCCAGTAAAAACAATTAGTGCAGGAAGCCACTCGACATTACAAGGGGCGGGGCTTCCTCTCAGAGCGGATCCAGCACTCATCAGCGCCATTTTCTCCCTGCAGATCATAGGAACTAGGACGCTGACAGGGAGCGCTGCCCTCCCTATTAAGGTTAGTCAGCACCGGGCTTTTATCATAACTAACTACAGGGGCGCAGTGTGGCTGCTCCTTATACTCTGTGTCTCTCTGAAGGTACTCTGGGGGAAACTGTGTCTGACATTTTCCGGTGTGTGTAAGTGTGTATATCCACATTACCATGTCTAATGACTCTGTGTCCTGTGCTGCAGAGTGTGTATCTTCTCCTGAGGAGTCTATTCCATGTACTCAGGACTGCAATGTGCTGTCTCAGCCTTCTGAATCCGAACCCCCATGGGTGGATTCTTTAAGGGGAATGATATCCCAGATTTCAACAAGGATGTCACATACTGAGAAAGAGACGCAGGTTTTGAGACAATCTGTAGTGGGTTTGAAGTATTCAGCTCTCACTACTTCATCTTCATCTAAAACCCCACCTACATACCCCAAAAACGTACACTTGCCCAGATAATGCAAGCTGACACGGATACCGACTCTGATACAGGGGACGGTGATGGGGATATGCAGGGGGGGAGGGGATGCATCCATTGCTTAAGGGGTGCAGCTAATGATTGAAGCCATTAGGGATGTTTTGCATATTTCTGAGAAGGTCCAGAACAAGTAGAGGAATCTTATTTTACAGTAAATAAGAAGTCCTCGCTTACCTTCCCTGCTTCTAAGGAGTTAAACTCCTTGTTTGAAAAATCCTGGGAAAACCCAGAGAAAAAATTCCAGATCCCTAAAACTTCTCATTGCTTTCCCTTTCCCTGAAGAGAATAGAAAAGTGGGAAAACCCACCTATTGTAGACGCTTCTGTATCTAGGCTGTCTACAAAGGTGGTTTTACCTGTCCCTGGTTCAACCGCCTTAAAGGAGCTGGCTGACCGCAAGATTGAGACTACGCTCAAATCACTATACACTGCTACAGGCATGGCTTTAAGGCCCACTATTGCTTGTGCGTGGATTTCTAAAGCCATAGTAAAGTGGTCAGGCACATTACTAGAGGACTTAGATACTATGGATAGGAGTGACACTGACTTGTTTTTACGTCACATACAGGATTCTGCAGGCTTCATGGTGGAGGCCATGGAGGACATTGGCCTGCTACTTCCATGGCTGTCTCGGCACGCAGAGGACTCTGGCTACGCCAATGGACTGCGGATGCAGAATCCAAGAAAAGTGTGGAGAACCTGCCATTTACAGGTCAGGCACTATTTGGGGACGCATTGGATGCGTGGATTTCCACGGCGACTGCGAGTAAGTCGACATTTCTTCCCTCCGCAGCAGCCCTAGCTAGGAAATCTTATCCTACACTGCAGTCCTTTTGGACTGCAAAATGTAAAAAATCCAAACTCGCTCACACCTTCTTTAGAGGAGGTCAGGGAAGATCCCAAAAACCTGCACCAACAGGTTCCCAGGAACAGAAACCAGGTTCTGCTTCCTCCAAATATTCAGCATGACGATGGACCTATCAGCCTGGACATCAGGCAGGTGGGAGCGAGACTAAAAGATTTCAGTCACGTCTGGGCGTCATCATGCCTAGACCCCTGGGTGAAGGATATTGTTAACCAGGGGTACAGACTGGAGTTTCAGGAACTCCCACCTCATAGATTCTTCAAATCATGCTTACCAGCTTCGCTGACAAAAAGTGCTATCCTTCAGGAAGCCATTCAAAAATTGGTACAAACAAATGTCATTGTTCCAGTTCCACCTCACCCAAAAACCAAGGGTTATTACTCAATCCTGTTTGTGGTACCAAAACCGGGCGCTTCGGTAAGGCCTATATTGAACCTGAAGACGTTGAACCCCTACTTGAGGGTTTTCCAATTCAAGATGGAGTCTCTGAGAGCGGTGATCTCAGGTCTGGAACAGGGGGAATTCCAAGTATCCCTGGATATCAAGGATGCGTACCTTCACATTCTGATCTGGCCACTTCACCAGACCTATCTACGGTTTGCACTACAGGACTGTCACTACTAGTTCCAGATGTTGTCATTTGGCCTCTCCACAGCACCGAGGGTGTTCACCATGGTTATGGCAGAGATAATGCTCCTCCTACGCAAACAGGGAGTGAACATAATTCCATATCTGGATTAACTGCTGATAGAGGCATCTTCCAAGGAGAAGCTGTTGCAGAGTATTGCGCTCTCAACTCAACTACTCTGGGATCATGGGTGGATCCTGAACCTTCCAACGTCACATTTGGAACAGACAAGGGTACTGCCCTTCCTGGGGATGATACTCGACACGGAAGTGCAGAGGTTGTTTCTACCGGTGGAGAAAGCGTTGGTGATCCAATCAATGGTCCGGGATGTCTTGAAACCTCCCCGGGTAACGGTTCATCAGCGCATTCGCCTTCTGGGGAAGATAGTAGCCTCCTACAAGGCTCTACAATACGGAAGATTCCATGCACGGTTCTTCCAGCTGGATTTTCTGGACAAGTGGTCGGGATCACATCTTCACATGCACCAGCGGATATGCCTGTTGTCGAAAGCCAGAATTTCAGTACTCTGGTGGCTGAAAACTTCTCACCTGCTCGAGGGCCGCAGGTTTGGGATTCAGAATTGGATTCTTCTAACCATGGATGCAAGCATCAAAGGTTGGGGAGTAGTCACCCAGGGGGAAAACTTCCAAGGAAAGTGGTCAGGCCAGGAATCTGTCCTTCCAATAAACATCTGGAACAAAGGGCCATATACAATGGCCTTCTACATGAAGCTCATCTTCTGCAATATCGAGCCATTCAGGTTTAGCCGGACAATGTCACAGCGGTGTCCTACATAAACAGGCAGGGTGGAACGAAGAGCAGGGCTGCAATGTCAGAGGTAACAAGAACCCTCCTCTGGTCAGAAAGACACGTGCTGGTGCTGGCGCTGTCGGCGATCTTCATTACGAGAGTGGACAACTGGGAAGCGGACTTCCTCAGCAGACATGATCTACATACAGGAGAATGGGTCATCCACCCGGAGGTATTCACAGAGGTAACACACCGATGGGGTGTATCACAGATAGACATGATGGCCTCTCGCCTCAACAAGAAGCTTCGGAGGTACTGTTCCAGGTCACGAGACCGACAGGCAGTGGCGATAAATGCCCTTTTGACACCCCAGGTGTCTTACAGTCATTGTATGTGTTCCCTCCACTTCCACTCATCCCAAGGATTCTCAAACTAATAAAAAGATCAAGAGTTCCGGCGATCCTCATTGCTCTGGCCTGGCCAAGGCGTGCTTGGTACACGAATCTTCTGTCATTACTGCTGGAGGATCCGAGGCCTCTTCCTCTTCACGAGGACCTTCTACTGCAGAAGCCGTTTGCCTATCAAGACTAACCGCGGCTACGTTTGACGACATGGAGGTTGAACGCCAGATCTTAGCTCGGAAGGGCATTCCAAATAAGGTTATTCCTACTCTGATCCAAGCTAGGAAGGGGGTAATGTCTAAGCATTACCATCGGATTTGGAAAAAGTATGTGTCTTGTTGTGAATCCAAGAAGTTTCCTACAGTGGCGTTTCAACTGGGACATTTCCTCCTCTTTCTGCAAGCAGGTGTGGATGTTGGCCTACGCTTGGGCTCCATCCAGGTCCAGATTTCGGCATTGTCTATTTTCTTCCAGAAACAATTGTCTGCTATCCCTGAGGTTCAGACATTCTTGAAAGGAGTTCTGCACATCCAACCTCCCTTTGTGCCTCCTATGTCACCGTGGGATCTTAATGTGATGCTGCAGTTCCTGCAATCAGATTGGTTCGAACATTTACAGGAGGTGGATGTAAAGTTTCTTACTTGGAAGGCGGTCATGTTGTTGGCCTTGGCTTCTGCCAGAAGTTTGTCAGAATTGGGGGCACTGTCGCACAAGAACCGCTTCTTGATTTTCCATGAGGATAGAGCTGAGCTCATAACGCGTCAGCAATTTCTCCCTAAGGTTGTTTCGGCTTTTCATATCAACCAACCTATTGTGGTGCCAGTGGCTACTGACACCTCAATTACCTCAAAGTCCTTGGATGTTGTGCGGGCTTTGAAAATCTATGTGAAGAGAACTACTCGTCACAGGAAGTCGGACGCACTATTTGTACTTTATCATCCCAACAAGATTGGGTGTCCTGCTTCTAAGCAGACAATTTCACACTGGATCAGGTTTACTATCCAGCATGCTTATTCTACGGCAGGATTGCCAATTCCAAAATGTGTTCAGGCCCACTCTACCCGTAAAGTGAGTTCTTCCTGGGCAGCTGCCCGGGGTGTCTCAGCTATTCAGTTTTGCTGAGCAGCTACTTGGTCAGGGTCGAACACATTTGCTAAGTTTTACAAGTTCTATACTTCAGCCTCTCAAGACTTTAAGTTTGGTCAATCAGTTCTGCAGGAACCTCAGCACTCTCCCTCCTGTACTGGGAGCTTTGGTACATCTCCATGGTACTAAATGGACCCCAGCATCCTCTAGGATGTAAGAGAAAATAGGATTTTAATTACCTACTGGTTAATCCTTTTCTCGTAGTCCGTAGAGGATGTTGGGCGCCCCCGTCCTGTGCTTCGTATTACTGCATTGTTACTTGGTTCAGAATTGTTGGTTTAGCCGTTGCTGAAGTGTTCCAAGTTGGTGAGTTTGGCTTTTTTGTTATGTGTGAGCTGGTGTGAATTTCACCACTATCTGTGTATTTCCTTCTCTCGAAGTATATCCGTCTCCTCGGGCACAGTTTCTAGACTGAGTCTGGTAGGAGGGGCATAGAGGGAAACTAGCCCACACTATTAAACTCTTAAAGTGCCAGTGGCTCCCAACGGACCCGTCTATACCCCATGATACTAAATGGACCCCAGCATTCTCTACAGACTACGAGAAAATAAGATTTTACTCACCGGTAAATCTATTTCTCGTAGTCCGTAGTGGATGCTGGGACTCCGTAAGGACCATGGGGAATAGCGGCTCCGCAGGAGACTGGGCACAACTAAAGAAAGCTTTAGGACTACCTGGTGTGCACTGGCTCCTCCCACTATGACCCTCCTCCAGACCTCAGTTAGGATACCGTGCCCGGAAGAGCTGACACAATTAGGAAGGATTTTTGAATCCCGGGTAAGACTCATACCAGCCACACCAATCACACCGTACAACTCGTGATACTATACCCAGTTAACAGTATGAAATACAGTGGAGCCTCTCAACAGACGGCTCTCAACAATAACCCGTTAGTTTAACAATAACTATATACAAGTATTGCAGACAATCCGCACTTGTGATGGGCGCCCAGCATCCACTACGGACTACGAGAAATAGATTTACTGGTGAGTAAAATCTTATTTTCTCTGACGTCCTAAGTGGATGCTGGGACTCCGTAAGGACCATGGGGATTATACCAAAGCTCCCAAACGGGCGGGAGAGTGTGGATGACTCTGCAGCACCGTATGAGCAAACTCAAGGTCCTCCTTAGCCAGGCTATCAAATTTGTAGAATTTTGCAAAAGTGTTAGACCCTGACCAAGTAGCAGCTCGGCAAAGTTGTAAAGCCGAGACCCCTCGGGCAGCCGCCCAAGAAGAGCCCACCTTCCTCGTGGAATGGGCTTTTACAGATTTAGGATGCGGCAGTCCAGCCGCAGAATGCGCAAGCTGAATTGTTCTACATATCCAGCGAGCAATAGTCTGCTTCGAAGCAGGAGCACCCAGCTTGTTGGGTGCATACAGGATAAATAGCGAGTCAGTTTTCCTGACTCCAGCCGTCCTGGAAACATATATTTTCAAGGCCCTGACTACGTCCAGTAACTTGGAGTCCTCCAAGTCCCTAGTAGCCGCAGGCACCACAATAGGTTGGTTCACGTGAAAAGCTGATACCACCTTGGGGAGAAACTGGGGACGAGTCCTCAATTCTGCCCTATCCATATGGAAAATCAGATAAGGGCTTTTACATGACAAAGCCGCCAATTCTGACACACGCCTGGCCGAAGCCAAGGCCAACAGCATGACCACTTTCCACGTGAGATATTTCAAATCCACGGTCTTAAGTGGTTCAAACCAATGTGACTTTAGGAAACTCAACACCACGTTGAGATCCCAACGTGCCACTGGAGGCACAAAAGGGGCTGAATATGCAGAACTCCCTTAACAAAAGTCTGAACTTCAGGCAGTGAAGCCAGTTCTTTCTGGAAGAAAATCGACAGAGCCGAAATCTGAACCTTAATGAAACCCAATTTTAAGCCCATAGTCACTCCTGACTGTAGGAAGTGCAGAAATCAACCCAGCTGAAATTCCTCTTTTGGGGCCTTCCTGGCCTCACACCAAGCAACATATTTTCGCCATATGCGGTGATAATGTTTTGCGGTCACCTCTTTTCTAGCCTTAATCAGCATAGGAATGACTTCCCCCGGAATGCCTTTTTCCTTTAGGATCCGGTGTTCAACCGCCATGCCGTCAACGCAAGGTAAGTCTTGAAACAGACAGGGCCCCTGCTGCAGCAGGTCCTGTCTGAGCGGCAGAGGTCATTTCTTGAAGTTCTGGGTGCAAAGCCCTTCTTGGCCAATCCGGAACCACGAGTATAGTTCTTACTCTTCTCCTTCTTATTATTCTCAGTACCTTGGTATGAGAGGCAGAGGAAGGAACACATACACTGACTGGTACACCCTCTGTGTTACCAGAGCGTCCACAGCTATCGCCTGAGGGTCCCTTGACCTGGCGCAATGTCTTTTTAGCTTTTTGTGGATGTGGGACACCATCATGTCTACCTGTGGCCTATCCCAATGGTGTAAAATCATTGGAAGACTTCTGGATGAAGTCCCCACTCTCCCGGTTGGAGGTCGCTCCGGGAATGAACACTGCTGACAGTGCTAAACATGATATTGCGCCCATCGGAAAATCCTTGTGGCTTCTGCCATCGCCATCCTGCTTCTTGTACCGCCCTGTTGGTTTACATGGGCGACCGCCATGATGTTGTCTGACTGGATCAGCACCGGCTGATGTTGAAGCAGGGGTCTTGCCTGACTTAGGGCATTGTAAATGGCCCTCAGTTCCAGAATATTTGTGTGTAGGGAAGTCTCCTGACTCGACCATAGTCCTTGGAAGTTTCTTCCCTGTGTGACTGCCCCCCAGCCTCGAAGGCTGGCATCCGTGGTCACCAGGACCCAGTCCTGTATGCCGAATCTGCGACCCTCTAGAAGATGAGCACTCTGCAGCCACCACCACAGCGACACCCTGGCCCTTGGAGACAGGGTTATCAACTGATGCATCTGAAAATGCAATCTGGACCTCTTGTCCAAAGATCCCACTGGAAGATCCTTGCATCTTTCCCAGGACTCGCGTGCATTGATGCACCGACACCTGTATTTGTTTTAGGAGGTCTCTGACTAGAGATGACAACTCCTTGGCCTTCTCCTCCGGGAGAAACACTTTTTCCTGTTCTGTGTCCAGAACCATACCCAGGATCAGTAGACGCGTCGTAGGAACCAGCTGCGACTTCGGAATATTCAGAATCCAGCCGTGCTGTTGTAGCCCTTCCCGAGATAGTGCTACTCCGACCAACAACTGTTCCCTGGACCTCGCCTTTATAAGGAGATCGTCCAAGTACGGGATTACTATAACTCCCTTTTTTTGAAGGAGTATCATCATTTCGGCCATTACCTTGGTAAATACACTCGGTGCCGGGGACAGACCAACGGCAACGTCTGAAATTGGTAATGACAGTCCTGTACCACAATTTTGAGGTACTCCTGGTGAGGAGGGTAAATGGGGACATGCAGGTAAGCATCCTTGATGTCCAGTGATACCATGTAACCCCTTCATCCAGGCTTGCAATTACCGCCCTGAGCGATTCCATTTTGAACTTGAACCTTCGTATATAAGTGTTCAAGGATTTCAATTTTAGAATGGGTCTCACCGAACCGTCTGGTTTCGGTACCACAAACATTGTGGAACAGTAACCCCGACCTTGTTGAAGGAGGGGCACCTTGATTACCACCTGCTGGAAGTACAGCTTGTGAATTTCCCTCAGTACTACCTCCCCTTTCTCCGAGGGCAGCAGGCAAGACTGATTTGAGGTAACGGCGAGAGGGAGTCGCCTCGAACTCCAGCTTGTATCCCTGTGATACTACTTGCAGAACCCAGGAATCCACCTGTGAGCGAGCCCACTGGTCGCTGAAGTTCCCGAGACGCGCCCCCACCGCACCTGGCTCCACATGTGGAGCCCCAGCGTCATGCGGTGGACTCAGAGGAAGCGGGGGAAGATCTTTTATCCTGGGAACTGGCTGTCTGGTGCAGCTTTTTCCCTCTTCCCTTGTCTCTGTGCAGAAAGGAAGCGCCTTCGACCCGCTTGCTTTTCTGAAGCCGAAAGGACTGTACCTGATAATACGGTGCTTTCTTAGGCTGTGAAGAAACCTGAGGTAAAAAATTTTCTTCCCAGCAGTTGCTGTGGATACGAGGTCCCAGAGACCATCCCCAAACAATTCCTCACCCTTGTAAGGCAGAATCTCTATGTGCCTTTTAAAGTCAGCATTACCTGTCCACTGCCGGGTCCGTAATACCCTCCTGGCAGAATGGACATTACATTAATTCTGGATGCCAGCCGGAAAATATCCCTCTGTGCATCCCTCATATATAAGACGACGTCTTTAATATGCTCTTTGGTTAGCAAAATAGTATCCCTGTCCTGACAGGGTAACAGACCACGCTGCAGCAGCACTATCCATGCTGAGGCAATTGCAGGTCTAAGTATAGTACCTGAGTGTGTATATACAGACTTCAGTATAGCCTCCTGCTTTTTATCAGCAGGCTCCTTCAAAGTGGCCGTATCCTAAGACGGCAGTGCCACCTTTTTTGACAAACGTGCGAGCGCCTTATCCTAGGGGATATCTCCCAACGTGACCTATCCTCTGGCGGGAAAGGGTACGCCATCAGTAACTTTTTAGGAATTACCAGTTTCTTATCGGTGGAACCCACGCTTCTTCACACACTTCATTCACTCATCTGATGGGGGAACAAAACACTGCCTGCTTTTTCTCCCCAAACATAAAAACCCTTTTGTTTTAGTGGTACTTGGGTTAATGTCAGAGTGTAACACATTTTTCATTGCCGAGATCATGCTACGGATGTTCCTAGTGGATTGTGTATATGGGGGTAATTCCAAGTTGATCGCAGCAGGAAACTTTTTAGCAGTTGGGCAAAACCATGTGCACTGCAGGGGGGGGGGGGGCAGATATAACATTTGCAGAGAGAGTTAGATTTGGGTGGGTTATTTTGTTTCTGTGCAGGGTAAATAATGCCTGCTTTATTTTGACACTGCAATTTAGATTGCAGATTGAACACACCACACTCAAAACTATCTCTCTCTGCACATGTTATATCTGCCTCCCCTGCAGTGCACATGGTTTTGCCCAACTGCTAAAAAATTTCCTGCTGCGATCAACTTGGAATTACCCCCATGCCTCAACCTCGTCGACACTGGAGTCAGACTCCGTGTCGACATCTGTGTCTGCCATCTGAGGTAGCGGGCGTTTTTGAGCCCCTGATGACCTTTGAGACGCCTGGGCAGGCACGAGCTGAGAAGCCGGCTGTCCCACAGCTGTTACATCATCCAGCCTTTTATGTAAGGAGTTGACACTGTCGGTTAATACCTTCCACCTATCCATCTACTCTGGTGTCGGCCCCACAGGGTGCGACATCACATTTATCGGCATCTGCTCCGCCTCCACATAACCTTCCTCCTCAAACATGTTGACACAGCCGTACCGACACACCGCACACACACAGGGAATGCTCTGACTGAGGACAGGACCCCACAAAGTCCTTTGGGGAGACAGAGAGAGAGAGGATGCCAGCACACACCAGAGCGCTATATAATGCAGGGATTAACACTATAACTGAGTGATTTTCCCCAATAGCTGCTTGTATACACAATATTGCGCCTAAATTTAGTGCCCCCCCTCTCTTTTTAACCCTTTGAGCCTGAAAACTACATGGGAGAGCCTGGGGAGCTGTCTTCCAGCTGCACTGTGAAGAGAAAATGGCGCCAGTGTGCTGAGGGAGATAGCCCCGCCCCTTTTTCGGCGGACTTCTCCCGCTTTTTTATGGATCTCTGGCAGGGGTATTTTACACATATATAGCCTCTAGGACAGTGGTTGCCAACGTGTGGCTCTTGAGCCACATGCGGCTCTTTCTTCATTCAAATGTGTTTCCCAACACTCAAGTCATGTGACCACAAGAGATCTGTAAACCGCTGCACTCCAGCCAGACATGCAGCAGCACTATGTAGACTGAGAACTGAGGGAGCCAAATACACATGGGGGAGCTGGCTGGAGTGACACAGGCGGGTGCTGGCTGGAGTGACACAGGCGGGTGCTGGCTGGAGTGACACAGGCGGGTGCTGGCTGGAGTAACACAGGCGGGTGCTGGCTGGAGTGACACAGGCGGGTGCTAGCTGGAGTGACACAGGCGGGTGCTGGTTGGAGTGACACAGGCGGGGGCTAGCTGGAATGTCAGGCGGGTGCTGGCTGGAATGACAGGCGGGTGCTGGCTGGAGTGACACAGGCGGGTGCTGGCTGGAGTGACACAGGCGGGTGCTGGTTGGAGTGACACAGGAGGGTGCTGGCTGGAGTGACACAGGCGGGTGCTGGCTGGAATGACAGGCGGGTGCTGGCTGGAGTGACACAGGCGGGTGCTGGCTGGAGTGACACAGGCGGGTGCTGGCTGGAGTGACACAGGCGGGTGCTGGCTGGAGTAACACAGGCGGGTGCTGGCTGGAGTGACACAGGAGGGTGCTGGCTGGAGTGACACAGGCGGGTGCTGGCTGGAATGACAGGCGAGTGCTGGCTGGAGTGACACAGGCGGGTGCTGGCTGGAGTGACACAGGCGGGTGCTGGCTGGAGTGACACAGGCGGGTGTTGGTTGGAGTGACACAGGAGGGTGCTGGCTGGAGTGACACAGGCGGGTGCTGGCTGGAATGACAGGCGGGTGCTGGCTGGAGTGACACAGGCGGGTGCTGGCTGGAGTGACACAGGCGGGTGCTGGCTGGAGTGACACAGGCGGGTGCTGGCTGGAGTGACACAGGCGGGTGCTGGCTGGAGTGACATAGGCGGGTGCTGGCTGGAGTGACACAGGCGGGTGCTGGTTGGAGTGACACAGGCGGGGGCTAGCTGGAATGACAGGCGGGTGCTGGCTGGAGTGACACAGGCGGGTGCTGGCTGGAGTGACACAGGCGGGTGCTGGCTGGAGTGACACAGGCGGGTGCTGGTTGGAGTGACACAGGCGGGGGCTAGCTGGAATGACAGGCGGGTGCTGGCTGGAATGACAGGCGGGTGCTGGCTGGAGTGATACAGGAGGGTGCTGGCTGGAGTGACACAGGCGGGTGCTGGCTGGAATGACAGGCGGGTGCTGGCTGGAGTGACACAGGCGGGTGCTGGCTGGAATGACAGGCGGGTGCTGGCTGGAGTGACACAGGCGGGTGCTGGCTGGAATGACAGGCGGGTGCTGGCTGGAGTGACACAGGCGGGTGCTGGCTGGAGTGACACAGACGGGTGCTGGTTGGAGTGACACAGGAGGGTGCTGGCTGGAGTGACACAGGCGGGTGCTGGCTGGAATGACAGGCGGGTGCTGGCTGGAGTGACACAGGCGGGTGCTGGCTGGAGTGACACAGGCGGGTGCTGGCTGGAGTGACACAGGCGGGTGCTGGCTGGAATGACAGGCGGGTGCTGGCTGGAGTGACACAGGCGGGTGCTGGCTGGAGTGACACAGGCGGGTGCTGGCTGGAGTGACACAGGCGGGTGCTGGCTGGAGTGACACAGGCGGGTGCTGGCTGGAGTGACACATGGGGAACTGAAGTGTATTATGTGAATCTAGCTTTTCAATATATTTTATGCGGATCTGGCCTTTTCAATTATTTGATGTAGAAGTGGCTTTTTCATTGTATTTTATACCAGTGGCGTGGCCTAGCAGGCACAAGGTCACACCCCATTTTTGCAAGTGCGCCTTCGGCACGAAGTCGGCTCTTTGATATACCTAACAAGATTTCTTGGCTCTTTGTCTCTGACTGGTTGGCCACCCCTGCTCTAGGACTATATATTGTGTAGATTTGCCAGCCAAGGTGTTTAATATTGCTGCTCAGGGCGCACCCCCCCCCCCCAGCGCCCTGTACCCTCAGTGACCGGTGTGTGAAGTGTGTATGAGGAGCAATGGCGCACAGCTGCAGTGCTGTGCGCTACCTTGGTGAAGACCGAAGTCTTCTGCCGCCGATTTTCCGGACTGTCTTCTTGCTTCTGGCTCTGTAAGGGGGACGGCGGCGCGGCTCAGGGAACGGACTCCGAGGCTGGGCCTGTGTTCGATCCCTCTGGAGCTAACGGTGTCCAGTAGCCTAATAAGCCCAAGCTAGCTGCAAGCAGGTAGGTTCGCTTCTTCTACCCTTAGTCCCTCGTTGCAGTGAGCCTGTTGCCAGCAGATCTCACTGAAAATAAAAAACCTAAATATGACTTTCTTTTCTAGGAGCTCAGGAGAGCCTCTAGTGTGCATCCAGCTCAGCCGGGCACAAGATTCTAACTAAGGTCTGGAGGAGGGTCATAGTGGGAGGAGCCAGTGCACACCAGGTAGTCATAAAGCTTTCTTTAGTTGTGCCCAGTCTCCTGCGGAGCCGCTATTCCCCATGGTCCTTACGGAGTCCCAGCATCCACTTAGGACGTCAGAGAAAAGGATTTACCGGTAGGTAATTAAATCCTATTTTTACACCCCCATCATCAGTGTCTTACCTCTATTCTCTCAATAGTAATAAGGATGATGGTGTGCGCAGTAAGTATGATACAGAGAATTATATATCAGGATCTATACAGCTGCCGCCATACTTCTGCTTCTCATACTTGTGCTACTGGCAGCAGTGAACATCTGAGTGAGAGTGCAGGGAAGACAGCTGAGTCTGATGAGACAGAGATTGGATCTGCATTTGCAGGGATGTACCACACCTGTCACCCCTGTTAGTATATAAAATAATAAATAAGAGGGGCGTGGTCCATCCAGACGTGGTTTCTGGAGCTCTCCTCACTAAGTGGCTATTTATCTACCCTACCTGATAGCTCTCAGCCGCCGCTGGGACCAAGACCCAATTTATTAAGTCCCCCACTCCTACTGCCCTAAAGCTTCTCGCTCCACTCACTCCGGGCACCGTTCACTGCCGCAGCCTAATGACGCCTATAAAGCCATGGGCTGTATTCTGGGGCTATGTGCGCCCAGTCTTTCCTGCACGCTCCAGACACCTGACTTGAAGGCACTTTTGGCTCAGGTGGGAGTACTTGCTCTCCAGATAACACAGGTGCGTAGCTTCCGCTACTGCTGGGGACAGAACGGGATGCCCACAGTAACCGGAGCCCAGCGGTGATATTAGGAAGTGAGATGGCTGCCATTTTGGATCCTGGTGCCCGGCCATCGCATGCTCTGTCTTCTGCCTTCAATAAGGTTTAATATAAATAAGTGTCCTGACAGCTGGATCGGGGTCACTACACTAAATTGCAGCATTTGCCTGGAGGTGAAACTACCTTCTATTTATATGGTACCACTATAATCTACTTCCTCTCAGTCTACATGCAGAGCCCTATATCAAGTATCGTCTGAGTACAGCTCATTACACTCTGATTACAACCTCACAGTATATTATTTTGTGGATTTATTCACTGAATATATTTTGCCATTTGTGTCTCTCTGTGTTGAGTACTTCACGTCTGTGATCACGGTGACCTCTAGTGGAATTTCTCGGTCATTACTGGGTTATTTGAGTTGCATTACATCAGGTTTACTTGAAACTTTGGCTCGGATACCCCCGTCACCCCGACTGAGAATGTCATTTTGAACTGACTCATCTTGATGTAACCTCCTGACAGCGTACCATTTATAGATCATTAGTATTTTCCTATCTCTGAGAGGTCAGTCTCTTTGTAGCCGGCTTACCATGCCTCCAAAAAAGGTTAATAGGTAACAAATTGGCCCCACCTGTCCATCTCTTTGGTACCTCAAATTCAGGTGGTCCTTCTGAGACCACTACAACATCATCTGCTTCTTCTTGTCAGGCGCACAGCCCAGCTGTAATGGCAGAAGACGTCTTCAGACACTCTAGATGATCCTGTTACTCTACGCTCTATACATTCTATGTTACCTGCATTTAAGGACTGAAATAACCTCAGAACTTAACTCTAATATTCAAGCTTTGAAGTCCGATATCAGTGAGATTGGCACTCATACAGACTGAGATGAAAGAGATTGTTGTGTCTCACAAAGATATGATTTCAGCACATGACACCCTTCAGGAAGACATGGGCCAGTATTTACTAATAATCCGAGTTTGCCCAATTTGTGTTTTTTTTTTCTTCAAAGTCTCAATCCGGGAATTCACTAAGCACAAATCTCGGCAGTGTCTGGTCTATTCGTAATTGTTTGATTGGCAAAGTTATGAATTACGAATGAATAGACCATCAGTCAAACGCGGCTGTTATTTCATACAATACGGGCATTCACTATTCATTCGGATCTGGGTGTTAGTCTCTGAGTGGTCTATTTTTTTGTGAATCGCTCTGTCCATGAGCCAGGGGGACGTGCTGCATATACATTGCCTCAGATTGCTCATTCCTTCTAAAATTATTAGGAGTCCCTCTATAATCTTAGAAAGGATGAAACCCCTCAGGCCGCCTCTGATCTGATTGATACAGAGATACCTGGCGGAAGTTGAATTTCCAAAACTTCCTGAGTCAGACCTGGATGCTCTGGAACAACCCTTTACCATAGAAGAGCTGGAAACAGCCTTGGCGGCTACACCAACTGGGAAGAGTCCGGGCCCGGATGGTTTCCCAGTCGGATACTATAAAGCCTTTAACTAATCCCTGTTGCCCCTCTTCTTGAAGGCGTGCAATTCCATCTCTGCCGAGAAAGGCTTTTCTCCGCAGACCTTGGAAGCACATATAACTGTAATCCCAAAAGAGGGTAAGGACCCCACCCAGTGCTCGAGCTACCGACTTATTTCCCTCCTCAATTGAGACATTAAACTCTTTGCAAAATTGCTTGCGGGCCATTTGGGCCGCCTTCTCCCGCTGGTGGTTCATGTAGTTGTAGTGTCAGTGAGGCTGCACACGGCAGAGATACAATGTAGCGCCTATGCGCTGCATTGTATCCAATGGTGGGAACTTTGCGGTCAGCGGTTGACTGAAAGTAACCTCACGGCTGACCGCAAAGTTCCCAGCATTGGATACAATGGAGCGCATAGGCGCTACATTGTATCTCTGCCGTGTGCTGCCTGACAGACATTACAGGAGCACACAGCCAATCAGGAGAGTGTCACGACGTGGTGCTTCCTGATTGGCTGAAGGAACCCTCTTTGACAGGAGTCAGGGGGGGTCCTGGCACTCAGGGAAAGGGGTCCCATGTGTAAACATGGGGCCCCTTACAGTGCGTGGTCGGGTTTCCGTTTTTTTGTTTTGCCAAGTACGTGGATTATACAAAGAACAGAGGCTACACTGGATTATGTGAGTATAATTTTTTCACAGGTCCCCCAAGGATTCTACATGGAGAAGAGGGCCGAGCCTCATGTGAACATAGGTAAGTATGTATGTTTGGAGGTGTGCATGTATGTAATAAACTTATACTGTCATGGTGTGTGTGTCCTGTTTTTTGTTGGGTATTTTTTTAGTAGTAGTACTACAGGTACCAGCGGGCCCAGTTTTGGTACTTGTGGTTCTCCAAGTACCAGCTTGCGGGGGAGGCTTGCTGGGACTTGTAGTACTGCTACTAAAAACAGTATAATTTTTTACACAAGGCTATCAGCCCCCCATCCGCCGTCCTTGGATGGGGGGGGGGGGGACAGCCTCGGGCTTCACCCCTGGTCCTTGGGTGGCTGGAGGGGGGGGGAACCCCTTGATTTAAGGCGTTCCCACTCCTCCTGGGTAACCCGGCCAGGGGTGACTAGTTGGGTATGTAATACCAGGGCCGCCGGGACCACAATAAAAGTGTCCCCCGGCTGTGGCATTATGTACCTGGCTAGTGGAGCCCGGTGCTGGTTTAAAAAAAATACGGGGGACCCCTACGCTTTTTGCCACCCATATTTTTTGAACCAGGACCAGGCGCAGAGCCCGGTGCTGGTTGATGAAATATGAGGGAACCCCAGTCATTTTCCCCCCCATATTTTGTCAACCAGGACCGGCTAAAAGAGCCCGAGGCTGGTTGTGCTTAGGAGGGGGGACCCCACGCAATTTTTTTAGGAATTTTTAACACTTTAAACACTTTTAAAGGTACACAATGAAGCCCTGCACGGATCTCACAGATCCGGCCGGGATTCCTTGTGTTTTGTCAGACAGTGTTTTACTCATCATTCCCGTAAAACACTGCCTGACATTCCGAATCACATCGACATCGGAAAATACGAATTTGTAAAAGTCGGCAGCTTAGTGAATGACCGTATCAGGATTCAAAAAGTTGCAGTAAAATGCACCCGATACCATTCGAGATCAAACACCCTTAAAAATGGCAAAAACATGAATCTTTGTAAATATACCCCATGGTCTCTATTTGTGATAAAGTCATTGATTTAGAAGACTGGTCTCGGAGAAATAATATCAGAATAATGGGCGTTCCGTATTCGGTTACAAATGCTGAGCTTTATGATTATGCCACGGTCCTATTTTCAGAAAATTCCACCGAAGGCTTCTGACGAGGACCTTCTTATTAATAGGATCCATAGACTCCCACAGTCCAAACAGGCCCCTATCCAAGCACTAAGGGAAACTCTGCTCAGGGTCCACTTTTCTGCTGCGGGGTACACTGGGCTCCACAAGGATTGGACAATGGGGTGTAGAGTAGGATCTTGATCCGAAGCACCAACAGGCTCAAAGCTTTGACTGTTCCCGGAATGCACAGCTCCGCCTCCTCTATAACCCCGCCCCTCTGCACAGGAGCTCAGTTTGTAAGTTGGTGCTGCAGATAGCAGGCACTGAACAGAGGGGCTGCTCTGAGCAGCCCTGAGAAGTGCTTTTGTGAAGAAAAGTGAAGACTTCAAGGGCTGCAGCAGTGTCTGGATGTCAGGAGACATTTTCTGCTGCAGCTCCATCACTCCCCAGCGGCGCTGTACACTCCCGCGTCCTGGTTACCGGGTACCTACAGCAGGAGGCTCCAGTTTTCTTCTGGTCAGTCACACACGGCTGGGGCTCTCCGGGATCGCGCTTCGGGAGGTGGTAAGTGGGTCCCGTTCTTTATCCCGATCCAGTGCGCTCCGTGGGAGGCGGACCGCGCGCGCTGGCGGTGGACACTGTGGCAGTACAGGCGATCCCACTAGATCACCAGGGCATGGGTGCAGGGCAGGTTTTCCCTTAAAACCTTTTTATTAGTAGCCCGCAGTACCCGGTGGTTTTGCCAGCAGAGGGGATAAGGCTTGGACCTGAAGCCCCTACCCCAGGGCGCCATTTGCAGTAAATGTTCCCGCCCTGGAGCTGTATATCTGTCTCTCCCTCACTCCCTGTCAGTGTCTGAGCGCCATTTCTCTCAGCTACACTGTTCCTGGGACTGCTTGGGCAAATCCTCCTATGTAAAGCCGCCTGATAGTCAGTGCTGTGACTTTACAAGACACTTAAGTATTCTACCTGCCTTTTTAGACAGTGATAGTTAAGAAAAATTGCATTTAGTCAGGGTTATTTAGTACAAGTATCCTGTGATATACATCCAGCCTTTACTGTGCAGTGTTATATCTATTGATTACATAGCTATATATATCAGCTAGTCCAGTGCAGTATTATTGTCAGTAATAACCTCTGCATTGTACAGACTGTGACTATATGTGTGTGCATTGTCCTGCTGGGTGACTTCCATTTTGTGTCTCTCACTCAGCTTGCTGTCCCTATATTCTATAACCTGTGGGTGCTGGGTGCGTCAGGTTATCATAGTGTAATATAAGATATTCACAATATATACATTTGTTGTATTTTCTCTGTGATTCTAGTCACCGTTGTTACCTTGTACTGCACGTTATATAACATGTCTGCTGATGAGGGTAACGGTTCTGTGGCGGAACACGCTGCCAGTTGTGCTGATGCCGCAGATACCTTTGAGGAAAACATAGCAGCCGAGGGCTCTGGTTCTGGGGGTTCCTTGCCCCCCAGTGTTACTGTGGCAACGGGGGTACACAATGATCCGCCGTGGGCTACATTCTCCACATTGCAGTCTATGCTAGTTACTAAATGAATGCCCCCTATGGGTCCTCCTATGCCGGTAAAACCATATATGATCCCTGCAGCTAATTCTCCGTGGGCAGATACCTTGTCCACGCAGTTACAGAAATTGAACCAGTCACTGACTACTAAGTCTGTCCCTCGCCCGCCTAAGACTAAGGGGTCTTCTAAGCGGGCCATTACTTCCTCACAATCCACTGCTGTCCCTGACACCTCGTCTGATGAAGATGGCGTTTACACAGACCCCACTGAATCTGATAATACTGCTTGTTATACTGGCTCACAAGTGGATGTTCCTGATCTCTCGGAGGCCATTAGAGTAATTTTACAGATTACAGATGATCTCGAGCCATCTGTCCCTCCTAAGAAACCAGATAGATTCAAGCGTCGATCACCTGGTTGATATACGTCAGGAATCCTGGGAGAACCCAGGAAATAAGTTTGTACCTCACAAGAAGCTTCTTGCTCGCTATTCCCTCGCTCAAGAGCTGACTAAAAATTGGGAGAACCCTCCTCCAGTGGACTCACATGTGACGCGGATGGTGGTCTCCTCAGCTCTACCGGTCACTACCGTCACGTCTCTTAAGGAGCCTACGGATAAACGTGTGGAGGGTTGTCTAAAAGCGATTAACACCCTCACGGGTGCTGCACAGCGGCCCACTATTGCAGCAACATGGGCTGCAGAAGCTATTATTGCGTGGGCCCAGGAGCTGGAAGCTGAAATCTCTTCTGACCATGCTAGACAATGCTTGTCGTATATTGTCACAGCTTCTCTGTATATTAAAGAGGCGGCTTCTGATGCCGGCATTCTGGCAGCCAAGGCTTCTACTACGTCTGTCCTGGCGTGCCGGATTTGTGGCTGAGATCTTGTCTGTGGATCTGGATTCTAGAAAAACCATGCAGGTACTCCCTTTCAAGGGAGATATCCTATTCGGAGAGGACTTACACAAGATAGTGGCTGAGTTGGCTACTGCCAAAAACTGCGTGTCTGCCTAGTACTGCTCTTTCTGTGCCGAAGGCTAAGAGTACTTCATATCATCCCTTCTGTCCTTCAGGTATAGCAAAAGGTCAGGCGTACCACAAGCAGGCCCGCACTTACAAACCCGGTAAGCCAAAGCCCAAAAGAGCCTGGGCTGCCCGTCAGCCAGCTTCCAAGACTGATAAGCCTGCCGCATGACGGGGCAGGCCTCCCTCTGGGGGATCCCAGGGTGGGGGGCTGGCTTCTAGGGTATACCAGGGAGTGGTTGAGGACCACTTCAGATGCCTGGGTACAGGAAGTCGTTACTCATGGTTACGCCATAGCCTTCAAAAACCGCTCCCCTCATCGATTTTGCCTGACAGACGTCCCTTCGGACCAAGTAAAGGCAAAGACCCTACATTCGGTGGTAGAGACCCTCCTGGACTCAGGAGTCGTAGTACAGGTGCCTCTTGCTCAGAGAGGTCAGGGGTACTATTCTCCGCTATTCCTAGTTCCGAAACCGAATGGGTCCTCTCGGCCCATTCTCAACCTCAAGTCCCTGAACAAGTTTGTGAGAGTCTCCAAGTTCCGTATGGAAACACTTCGCTCTATAGTTCTGGCCTTGGAGCCTGGGGATTATATGGTTTCCCTGGATATACAGGATGCTTACCTGTATGTTCCTATAGCAGTGTCACATCAACAATACCCGAGGTTTGCGGTTGGCAACCTCCACTACCAGTTTCGGGCATTACCCTTTGGTTCAACAACGGCTCCACGAGTCTTCACCAAGGTTATGGTGGCCATGACGGCGGTACTTCGTCGTCAAGGGGTCAGGATCCTACCGTATCTAGACGACCTGTTGATCCTGGCAAATTCCCCAGACATTCTCCTACGTCACCTAGATTTGACGATCCGGTTTCTACAAGCTCACGGGTGGCTCATCAACTGGAAGAAATCCTCCCTGATCCCTGCTCAGTGCATCTGGGAGTGCTATTGGACACTCACAACCAGCGGTTGTTCGTGTCTCAGGAGAAGGTCCTGAAACTTCAGGACAGGATTCGTTGCTTCCTCTCTCATCCGCAATTGTCGATTCATTCGGCAATGCAGGTGTTGGGCCTCATGGTGTCAGCATTCGACATGGTGGAGTCTGCTCAGTTCCATTCTCGCCCCCTCCAGAGGCTGATTCTGGCCAAGTGGGACGGCCTGCCTCACTGGATCAGATCTCACATGATCTCCTTGACTCCGGATGTCTGTCTGTCGCAGCAGAAAACGAGATTTATGGTAAGAACTTACCTTTGTTAAATCTCTCTGCGAGGTACACTGGGCTCCACAAGGCGCCCACCCTGACGCACTTAGCTTCTTTGGGTTGGTATGGCATTAGCCGCTGACACTTCTCCTGTCGTGAGAGTGTGGTGTATGTGGCTACTAAATGTTGTCGTCTCTTATCCTGCTACTGCATTGGGCTGGTTAACTGAAAACTAAGCTCCTGTGTGGAGGGGCGGGGTTATAGAGGAGGCGGCGCTGTGCATCTTGGGAACAGTCAAGCTTTGAGCCTGTTGGTGCTTCGGATCAAGATCCTACTCTACACCCCATTGTCCAATCCTTGTGGATCCCAGTGTACCTCGCAGAAAGAGATTTAACAAAGGTAAGTTCTTACCATAAATCTCGTTTTTTCATATTAAAGAATGCATTCACCAGGCTGCTTTGCCTTCCTCATCCACAGTGCCTGATAATCTGCAGATATTTCCTGATATTTCTCGGGAGACGCTGGCCAAAAGGCATCTATTCCACCCAAGGAAATGTACAATACAAATGGGTATTTCCTACTAAGGTTATTGTAATGCGAAACGGCGCCTTCGCAGTGATACCTTCAACCGAGGATGGCCCTGCTATTCTGAAAACATAGGATATTAATACCTACCGGTAAATCCTTTTCTCGTAGTCTGTAGGGGATACTGGGATGGTCTTAGTACCATGGGGTATAGATGGGGTTCATTGGAGACTGGCACTTTAAAACTTCTTCAGAGAGTATGCTGGCTCCCCCCCTCTATGCCCCTCCTGTAGACTCTTTCTAGGAAAACGGTGCCCAAGGAGATGGACATACTTTGAAAGGAGGAAAAGAGACAAGAAAGTGGTGAGAGAACGAACCAGCACACAACATAACAAGAGGATAGCAACACTAACCACAACTTGAAAATAGGGACAGCAAAAGCAGACCAAAAATACAACACACAAGAATAACTCTTGCTGGAAAATATCAAAGCACAGAGGCGGGCGCCCAGTATCCCCTATGGACTATGAAAAAAAGGGTTTACCGGTAGGTATTAAAATCCTATTTAAGCCGCCAAAGAGTGAGCCTGTTGGATCGTAAGCCTGATCCAACATGCAATAGACTGCTTCGAAGGAGGACAACCAATCTTTGAAGCATCATAGAGAACAAAAAGCAAGTCTGATTTTCTGAGACGAGCTGGCCTCTTGACATAAATCTCCAAAGCCCGAACCACGTCCAAGGACATTGGTGTAACAGACGTCCCAGTGACAACCAGAACCACCATCGGCCAATTGATATGAAATGCTGATAGCACCTTAGGCAAGAATGTCTAGCGAGTTTTGAGCACAGCTCTAACCTCATGAAACACCAGAGAAGGACTCTTACAGCATAAGGCCCCTAATTCCAAAACACGCCTCACCGAGGCCAATGCCAATAACATGATATCAAAAGAAACCAAGAAAATAAAAATAGCAGCGCTAATGGAAATATTAGATAGTAATTCTAATACGAAGGATTGAGTGAAAAACGTTCGTTAATTTAATAAAACATAAATTTAGGCCTCAATAAAAATTGGATACACGATCCAAACATAACAATTTAAAACAATGAGAAATGATAAAATTAACATGTATGGGTCAATTGAATTGTAGCTGCCCGTCGCATTAATATCCGTTCCTATTAATAAAACTGGAATATATAGCAGATAAAAATAGACTGACAATGCAGTCACACCAGTACACATTACCCGAAGACCGCTAGAGGTGTAGTCCCTTAAGAGTGTCTCTGATATTTTTACTCAAAACCAGCCAGGTTTGGGGTCCTCATTTAGTGCGGTGTCTTCCTCATAGAGATGGGTGTAAATAGTGTTCCTGGTTGTTGGATATTTGTCCCGTTTTTTCTGCAGATGGCAAAGTCCAGTTTGGTCCGGATATGTTACGGCAGCAGCAAATGTCACGATTGACTACCCAGGTAGCCTCCTCCTGACGCGTTTCGCTGCGAGCAATGCAGCTTTTTCAAAGGTCCTTGGATCGTGTATCCAATTTTTATTGAGGCCTAAATTTATGTTTTATTAAATTAACAAACGTTTTTCACTCAATCCTTCGTATTAGAATTACTATCTAATATTTCCATTAGCGCTGCTATTTTTATTTTCTTGGTTTCTTTTGATATATGGTTGGGGTGTGACTACCTCCAAGTTGTTATAGCAGCAGCATTAGAGACACAGCACCTGAAAGCGCCCGATCTTCCATTTGCTTGGTAGATTTCTTTCCAATAACATGATAGCCTGCCATGTCAAATACTCCATGTCCACCTTGTGGAAAGGTTCAATCAAACCGATTGGAGAAAGGCCAGAACCAAATTGAGAACTCACGGCGCTGTGGGAGGCACAAAGGGTAGTCGAATATAAAGGACACCTGTCAAGAACATCTGGACCACTGGGAGAACAGTTATTTGAGAGACAAAGATTGGAAACCGCACTGGTCTTATGGTGTATATGTATAATGATAGTTATCTGTAAATACCGATAATAGAATTTAGGGTTCAAATCCTTATTTCGGGGAGCAGATACATACGGTAACACATTCCTTTTTGTTTAAAAAGACTACCCATCAGTGGTGCTCCCCCGAGTCAGTTAAACATGATGTAAACTTTTGAAAAGAAAAAAGAAGACTCTTTTTGGGAAGCACTCATATACAGATAATATTGTACGACTCAATGTCAAAAAATAGCTAGCTAAAATACAACATTTTTATTAATTCTCATTAAAAGTGATTATTGGGGAGTTCAAATTGGCGCCAGTATATGTTTAAATAGTGACATTGCGAAAATATGGGGAATGATGTACAGAATACAAGGTACCAATACCTAATTCTGGCCGAGATGGGTATATCCAGCTGTGGATCAGTCTGTGATTATAAGTTGCTCATTTGTTGGAAATATGACCGTCATTTGTAAACTGCTATATATCCCAATTGGGAATTTTGATCCTAGCAGATGATTGAATCATAGGTCATAACCGAGACATAAGATAGTGCTCTATTAATAGTGACAGGTGGGCGGCAAATATTTGCAGTACCAGGGTGTTCCTTAGTAGTCTCCTATCCAAGTACTTAACCCGGCCCTCCACTGCTTGGCTTCCAAGATCAGATGAGATTGGGCATCTCCAGCGGGGTATGACCGCAGACCTTATGCTCACCCTTGTCACGCTGTGTCCAAAATTGGGCACAGATAAGAGCCAATTATTATTGTCGTATGAGCCACAAGTTTGAGAGAAACACAGCTGGTTTGATGTGAAAAGAAGGGGGGGATTTCTTATCACAGATGATAAGGTATACTCAAAGATTAAATACCCATCTAAATTGTCAGGGCTTAAGTAGTCGCAGTATACGTAGGGAAAGACCTCTATGTTGCATAATTATCACATGCATATAAATCTGACATTGAATAAATGATATTATTATAATCATGCAAAAGAAGGGAACCTCCAAATTTGGTCTCCAAAGCCACAGATTGCATGCGTAGTTACACTATAAATTCTGAAAATCACCTGAGCAATGAAAAATACAATTCTCAAAAACCAACAGCGAGTTAATATCAACTGAGTTGACACAGTATGTATTCATATGCAGTGTAAAGGAGAAGAGAGAAGGCGTTTTTGTTTTTGTTTTAAGTGGGGTCCAAGGTTTAACAGATGTATCCACATCTGCTTTTTTGATAAAGATATGGACCCCAAAGCAGTTTAGTACTTATTCCTTTACTGTTGATAATTAATGTCACTCAATATAGTATAGCAGTCTGTGTAACATATAGGTAGGATTTTAATAAATACCTGTCCATGCGCTGATGCATAAATAATAAGTATCCAAACCTGATATACAATTTTTTGGTTTAGATCCTACTTGTATGGAGAGGGAGATCCTGATGTCTGAAAGGTGCCGGCCGCGTCCGCCCGCGTCTGCCCACGTTGGGCTTGTTGCCGGGCTCCGGCCGCACTGTGCTTCCTGTTGTTCTGGTTCCCTAGGCGACGGACTTAGCCGAGAGCGGCTCGTTGCGGTCACGTGTACGCACCACGTGACCGTGAGGATGTAGTCTCCTGACGTACGTTTCGCATGAAGCTTGGTCACAGGGCGTCAGTAGGTTCTAGCCTATTGGTTTGTCCTTATATTGGTGATACTGTGTGCTGATTGACTCTAAGCAATAGATTGATAGGTAATTTGGCCTATCATAGTCAGTATCGTATTTGCAGGTTCCCATTGGATGGTGTGTCCTGATTGACAGTTAGAGGGACCATTGAGCAATAAGATGAGCGATCATATGGTTATTTTAATTATTTAAAAAAAGAGCTGATAAGATTAATTCTTTTGGTTGATATTTGCAGAGGATAAGGATATAGTGATAGTATCATTTGTGGAACAGTTAATTACAGTATAAAAACTTTGAAAAGTGGAAGACACAGATTGTTAAAAGCATGCACAGCACTTAATGTGCCTGTGCCAGTATTAGAGTAATTATATACATAATAAGAGGGAAATACAAATACAATTTTTATAAAAGGTTATTTTCTTATATATATATAAATATATGAATTTAAAATTAGGGTATAGATATAGTAAAGTTGGTGAATAAGTGATCGTGACTGCTGAAACCTAAAAGTGTCAAATTATTTATTATGATAATAATATGCAATTGTGTTTAAAAAAGCCCGGCAACAAGCCCAACGTGGGCAGACGCGGGCGGACGCGGCCAGCACCTTTCAGACATCAGGATCTCCCTCTCCATACAAGTAGGATCTAAACCAAAAAAATTGTATATCAGGTTTGGATACTTATTATTTATGCATCAGCGCATGGACAGGTATTTATTAAAATCCTACCTATATGTTACACAGACTGCTATACTATATTGAGTGACATTAATTATCAACAGTAAAGGAATAAGTACTAAACTGCTTTGGGGTCCATATCTTTATCAAAAAAGCAGATGTGGATACATCTGTTAAACCTTGGACCCCACTTAAAACAAAAACAAAAACGCCTTCTCTCTTCTCCTTTACACTGCATATGAATACATACTGTGTCAACTCAGTTGATATTAACTCGCTGTTGGTTTTTGAGAATTGTATTTTTCATTGCTCAGGTGATTTTCAGAATTTATAGTGTAACTACGCATGCAATCTGTGGCTTTGGAGACCAAATTTGGAGGTTCCCTTCTTTTGCATGATTATAATAATATCATTTATTCAATGTCAGATTTATATGCATGTGATAATTATGCAACATAGAGGTCTTTCCCTACGTATACTGCGACTACTTAAGCCCTGACAATTTAGATGGGTATTTAATCTTTGAGTATACCTTATCATCTGTGATAAGAAATCCCCCCCTTCTTTTCACATCAAACCAGCTGTGTTTCTCTCAAACTTGTGGCTCATACGACAATAATAATTGGCTCTTATCTGTGCCCAATTTTGGACACAGCGTGACAAGGGTGAGCATAAGGTCTGCGGTCATACCCCGCTGGAGATGCCCAATCTCATCTGATCTTGGAAGCCAAGCAGTGGAGGGCCGGGTTAAGTACTTGGATAGGAGACTACTAAGGAACACCCTGGTACTGCAAATATTTGCCGCCCACCTGTCACTATTAATAGAGCACTATCTTATGTCTCGGTTATGACCTATGATTCAATCATCTGCTAGGATCAAAATTCCCAATTGGGATATATAGCAGTTTACAAATGACGGTCATATTTCCAACAAATGAGCAACTTATAATCACAGACTGATCCACAGCTGGATATACCCATCTCGGCCAGAATTAGGTATTGGTACCTTGTATTCTGTACATCATTCCCCATATTTTCGCAATGTCACTATTTAAACATATACTGGCGCCAATTTGAACTCCCCAATAATCACTTTTAATGAGAATTAATAAAAATTTTGTATTTTAGCTAGCTATTTTTTGACATTGAGTCGTACAATATTATCTGTATATGAGTGCTTCCCAAAAAGAGTCTTCTTTTTTCTTTTCAAAAGTTTACACCACTGGGAGAACAGCCAATTGTTCCCTGGAAGAAAAAGACAAGGCTGAGATTTTAACTTTTATGGAGCCTAAATGTAGGTCCACATCCACAACAGCCTGCAGGAAGTGCAAGAAATGTCCCAGATGAAAATCCACAGCAGAATACTGTTGACCCTCACACCAAGAGACACATTTCTTCCATTTGTGATGGTTATGTTTCAATGCGACCATCTGGCCGGCTTGGAGCACAGTCGAGATAACCTTGCCCGGAATTATTTTCCTGGCAAAAATTCTCCCTATATACTTCCATTGCATCAAACGTAGCCGTGGTAAGTCTGGATAGACTAACGGCCCTTGTGTAAGACGATCATCCTGAATTGGCAGAGGCCAGGGGCCTACGAGTAATAAGGCTAGAATGTCTACTTACCAGGCCCTGCGGGGCCAGTCGGGGGCAATCAGAATTGCCTGAACCCTGTCCCTTTAAATCCTTTGAGAACTCTTGGAATTAGAGGAACTGGAGGGAACAAGTACACCAACCGGTAAATCCACGGTGTCGCCAGAGCATCCACTGCTACGGACTGTGGATCCCTCGTCCCAGAACAGTAGCGCAGAAGCTTCTTGGTGAGCTGAGAAACCAACAAGTAGATTTGCAGGTAGCCCCACCAATAAAATATCTGCTGTAACACTTGCGGGTAGAGAACCCATTCCCCCAGGTGCAGATCGTGTCTACTAAGGAAGTCTGCTCCCCAATTGTCTACTCACGGAATTAATACGGCGGAAATTGCCTTGGGATTCCGCTCCACCCAGAGGAGTATCTGTGACACCTCCCTCATTGCAGCTCTGCTGTTTGGACCTCCTTGTTGGTTTATGTACACAACAGTTGGTGTGTTTTCTGACCATACCTGTATGGCCTGATACTGTAGGACATAAAGAGGTCAGCAGAAGGGCAATGTAAATCACCCTGAGTTCCAAAACATTTATCGGAAAGGAAGCCTCTTGATCAGACCACCTTCATTGGAACCGAGCCCCTAGGGTCACTGCACCCCAACAATGGAGGCTTGCATCCGTTGTCAACAGAATCCAATCCTGAATTCCGAAGTGTCGACCCTCCAGGAGGGAGATCAATAACCACCATAAGTGGGAAATCCTGGTGTTTGGTGAAAGGCACATCATCTGGCGTATGTACAGAGGTGACCCAGACCATTTGTCCAGCAGATCCAGCTGGAATGGTCATGCATGGAATCTTCCGTACTGAATTGCGTCGTAGGAGGCCAGCATCTTTCCCAGTAAGCGTATGCAAAGATGTACCGAGATTTTGTTCAGCTTCAAAATGGAACGTACCATCGTCTGAATTATCTTTGCCTTGTCCATAGGAAAGAACACCTTCTGAGACACTGTGTCCAGTATCATTACCAGGAACTGAAGCCTCTGCATAGGTTCTAGGTGGGATTTCTGCAGATTGAGAATCCACCCATGATCCGTGAGTAGTCGTGTTGGAAGGCTGATCTTTTCCATCAACTGTGCTCTGAATATAGCCATTATGAGGAGATCGTCCAAGTATGGAACAATGTTCACTTCCTGCTTGTGGAGTTGTAGCAACATCTCTGCCATCACCCCTGATAATACCCTCAGTGCAGTTGAGAGACCAAAAGGCAAGGCCTGGACCGACCTGGTAGTGACTGTGCTGCAGTGCAAACCTGAGATAAGCCTGAAGAGGTGGCCATATTGAGATGTGAAGATACGCATCCCTAATATCCAAAGAAACCAGGAATTCCCCTTCTTCCATGTCACGCTTGGCCTGAGTTGGGGATCTGATGACTGATAATTGACTGAGGGAGCAGCTATCGGCAAAGGAAGGAAACGAGGTGGCTGAATGTAGTTCTTAATCATGGATTGAACACTTAGGCCCGAAGATGTAGAGGGGTAGGCAATGAGGACAATGACTGAGAACGATACACTGAAGAAAGAGGAATTCAGTTTTAATGAATATACGAATTGTATTTGGTGAGCTCAGGTCTACTGTATAGCAGGAAATATTTCATACCTGCATCATCTAACAAAATGCACATAAATTAGGCACTCTACAAAAAACAATACTAAATTATATTATATACATACGTATATACACATTTATATATAATCACTAATAAACTTCTGCTTGTTACTTTTAATAACATTATAGTGCTGTGTGTAATAACTCTCTACATGTGATAGTTGTCATGGATAGCCTTGTGTTAGAAACACCCAACTGAGAACAGGGCTGATGGCGGAGGAGGGTGTAGGATAAGAGATTGCTGTAGTGACTGAGCAATGAGAATATTTTTTTTTTTAATAAAGTAATTTTTATTCAATAATATGTAGATTGAGTTACAGACATTGCATATCATCAGCATATCACATCATCACATTAATCGCATCTTAGTTTCAATACATTTTGTCAGCCCGTCTGAACTTGCAACATCTGCAACCAATATATAAATCAACATATCCATTTTTTAGTTTTCACCCTTAAACTAACCCACAAAAGGGTACATAAAAAGAAAAAGAAAAAGAAATAAGAAACATAGGAAGAACATAATGAGAAATAGTCATCTGAACTAGGACCTTATCAGTCGCATATGTGTTAAGGCAAGCCCGCAGAGCTACGCTGTCAGCCCTCTAGATATACATCATTATATATTAGATCAGATCAGTGGCACAATAGCTCTTCGGTATCAATTATGACAAGGGACTAGGTGGGAGTGGGGAGACTCCAGCCAGCGAGACCAAATTCTTTCAAACTTGGCCGATGCGTTCTGTTTCATATAAATATATCTTGCTTTGAGTATTGTGTCGTTAACCAAGGTCTTGAATGCAGAGATTAAAGGACCGCTAGGGGCCATCCAGAGTCTCGCAATGCACACCTTAGCCAAGGCACATACATTGCGAGCATATAGATCGACCGGGCCAGTCTCAGAAGTAGAGCCTCCTATCCCCAAAATACAGAATTGTGGGGTAAGCAGTCCGCCAGTCACTCCCGTACTCTCCAGCACCGATCTGACCCCCGACCAGAACACCCGTAGCCTTGGACACTCCCACACCATATGCCAAAATGTTCCCATATCCACCTCGAACTTAGGGCAGAGACCAGATCTGCCAGTCCCAAAAGAGGCCAGTCTAGCTGGAGTCATATATGTTCTATGTAAAATGAAAAATTGGATTTGTTGGTATCTGAGGGACTTGGTGACCGTGGCGGGGTATTCCAGAGCAAGAGCCCAGTCCTCCTCACCCATAAGGCCTACATCCTCCTCCCATTTTCCACGGAGACGTGTCAGCGGGTCCGCATGGATTTTGGTGAGAAGATATCCATACGCAAGGGAAACCATCTTGGTTCGACCCAGTGTAGTTACAAAGGTCTTGATGGGAAATGGGAGGATTCGCGGGGGGGAATCCGCAAACTGGGACTGGAGGGCATGTCGAAGTTGAAGGTATCTGAAAAAATATGAGTTGGGTAAGCCAAACTCATCTTTCAGTTGCTGAAAGGATTTGAGTGAGTCATTTAGGTAGAGTTGGGAAATAGAGACCACTGATCTAGGGGCCCACACCTCCCGTCCCTCAAGCGCATGCAGCTCAGGAAGCCAGTCAGAGTACCAAAGGGGGGTGTCTGGGTCCAGGTCGACGTAACCTAAGAGGTCTCTCAGGGCCCGCCATATTTTTAAGGCCTGAAAAATAATAGGGGGAAGGAACCGGGCCCCGCTCCCACTCAGCAGCAGCTGTACAGGAGAAAGGTGAGGAAAATAGCAGCGGATAAACTCACACTGCAAGGTATCATCGCCAGAATCCCGCACCCATACACTAATATGAGTCAGCTGGGCAGCGTAGTAATACATCTGGAAATTAGGCAAGGCTAGGCCGCCATCAGAGCGCAGCCTAGTAAGAGTATTTAATTGTATCCTAGGTCGTTTGTTAGCCCAAACAAGTGAGGATAGGACACTATTTAGTTTCCTAAAGAATGTTGGATAGATATATACGGGGGATTGAAGTATAATGTATAGGAGTTTGGGCAGTATGATCATTTTAATGAGATTAACCCTACCAGACACCGTCAGTGGAAGCCTACACCAGGTTTTAGATTTGCACACGATCTGCTGCATGGTCGGGTCCAGATTCAGAGGGATGAAATCAGAAGGGTCATTAGTTATTTGGATTCCAAGGTATTTAAATTGTGTTGTCCAGCATAATGGTAGGGAGATTTTTGGAACAGTAGGAGGGAGGCCTATGACTGGCATAATATATGATTTAGACCAGTTGATCAGAAGACCCGAGTGAGCATCAAAGTCCTCAATCACACGCAGCAGAACGGGCATTGACCTGGCGTAGTCTTGCAAAAATAATAACATGTCGTCGGCATAAAGTGCTATCCTATCCTCGCGTGAGCCCGTGCAAATTCCCACAATATCTGGGTGTGATCGTATCAAACAGGCCAAGGGCTCGATGGCCAAGGCAAACAGTGCGGGGGATAGGGGACAGCCCTGTCTGGTACCCCGGGACAATTGAAAGGAGGGGGATACGTAACCATTCACCAAGATCCTGGCACTCGGATGCTGGTACAATAATTTAGTCCATCTGATATAGTTGGGCCCAAAGCCCATACAAGACATCACCTCCCATAAATAGGCCCATTCAATACTGTCAAAGGCCTTGGCCGCGTCCAGCGAGACCACAGCCGAGTCAGAAGGGAAGTCACGTGGGAGTTGTAAAATGGTATACAGTCTACGTAGGTTGATAGATGTGGACTTCCCAGGCATGAAGCCAGTCTGATCTGGATGAATGAGGGAGGTGATCACTGTATTAAGTCGTACTGCCATTATCTTTGCCAGGATCTTGGCGTCGGTGGGGATTAGGGATATCGGTCTATAGGAATCCGGAGACCTAGGGTCTTTACCGGGCTTCGGGATCACTATTATAATTGCCTCTGACATAGAGGGGGGAAGTTCGTTATTGGTAAATATATCTAGGAATAAGGCATGGAGCCTGGGCCCGAAAAAATCAACATGAGTTTTGTATACTTCTGAGGGAATTCCGTCACACCCCGGGGCCTTGCCACTGGGAGACATGCCAATAGCCGCAGTCACCTCCGCGAGCGTCAAGGGTGCTTCCAGTGCTACACGGGCCTTGGGGGGGGGAGCACGGGTAGCGAGATACCCGCCAAATAGTAGGAGAGATCCCTAGTGGAGAACGTCAATTGTGAACTGTAAACTTTGGTGTAATAGGATCGGAATAGCTGCGCAATGTCCGGTGTGGTGTCAGCAAAGGACCCATCCCCATCGGACATTTGTGTAATTACAGTCCCAGGACGATCCTGATGTATCAGCCGAGCCAGGAGGCCACCCGTCCTATCAGCCTGCATATAAATATTAGTGGCCCTAAAAAGGAGGGACCGTGAGTTTTTATCAGTCAGGTGGGCAAGCCACGCCGACTGGGCCACCAGCCATCGTGTTTTCGTCGTAGGGGTACCATCAAGCAAATATTGAGACTCTAAATCCCTGGCGTCGCTCTCCAGGGCCTTCTCCCTTTCTCTAGAGGACACTTTGTGAGCTGCTATGCGTCCTATATAAGTGCCCCTCAGAAAAGCCTTAAATGAATCCCAAACCATAGTTCCCGGGGCAGATCCTGTGTTGTCGCTAAAGTAACCCTCCCACTGAGTCTCCAGGTCACCACAGTCACTCAGTTGAGTCAGCCAAGATGGGTGCAACTTCCAATAAGAGTGTCCCCTCTGACCCTTCACAGCTAAAGTCATCAGCAAGGGGGAATGGTCAGAGATCCCTCGGGCCTCATAACGGACATCAGTGATCGCAGGGATAAGGGCGGGGGACACCAGTACCAGGTCTATTCTAGAAAAGGAGCCATGTGTGCTGGAGAAACAGGAGAACTGACGGACTGCAGGGTGGCGAAGCCTCCACACATCAACCCATTGTAGATTATTCAAAAAATCAGCAAATTTGGTATACCCACTACCCACCATCACATCATTCGGAGACCGCCATCGGTCCACAGAAACATCTAATATATTATTAAAGTCGCCCACACATATCACCGGAGTGGTAGGGGAGGAAGCTATAAAAGATGCAGCTTGCTGCAGTACAGCGTATGAAAAAGGAGGGGGGACATACACTGCTAAAATGTAATATGGCTGGGAACTTAGTTTGCATTCTAGAAACACAAATCTGCCATACGTGTCAGTTTTGACCGATATTAACTCAAATTGCACCGTTTTCTTAATCAGAACAGATACTCCCCTGGAGAAGGAGGAATGAGAGGCATGATAAGCCCATCCCACCCAGGCCCGTCTTAGAGATAACAACCCATTTCCCTGCAAGTGGGTCTCGCTAAGGCATGCAATGTCCGGGTCATATTTCTTAATCATATTTAGAACCAAAGAACGTTTAATTTTGTTATTTAGTCCCCGGACATTCCATGCCAGGAATTTCAAGTTACTCATGACCCCAGGTATATTCTATGTACCACACGGATAGAAATCGCACAATATATATCCAAACATCAGCACCGTTAGCCATAGCGACATATATCTCATAGGAGCTCTGCGTTATAAGCCACAATATCTGGTATATCAAACATCCTAGTTTCAGAAAAAACATAGATATGAAAAATAATAAACTAAAGAAATGAAACCAAAAACAACGAGAAGAGCCGCAACTAGCAGCTTCCCAACCATCCCTCCCCGTACCCCGTACACCACCCCGAACTCCGGCATACTTATATCCCAAAACGCCAAATCCAACTACCAAATGCTAAGAAGGCCCAGATTCTCAACTTAACCTAAACCCTCTGAACCAGTAGTGAACTTGGAAAAGTCTTGAGCCACCAATGCAAAAGGTGGGGGGCTCCCCGAATTGTGGTCGTCTCCTCCGGTGGTCAAGATCCCGGCATCTTCAGCGCGGGAAGTCAGTCCGGAGCTAGCTGACGAGCACCCGGCGCATATCCGTCCAGCCACTGGGCCGCCTCTCTAGGAGAATTAAAAAACTTGGTCTCCCCATCCGCCACCACTCGGAGCCGAGAGGGAAACAGCATGGAATATGAGAGGTTGAGGTCCCGCAGGCGTCGCTTGATAGGCATAAACTGGGCCCTGTCCTTCTGAACGTCCGCGGCAAAGTCCGGGAAGGCCGACACTCTGACTCCGTTGCGGACCAATGGGCCCTTTGTACGGCCAAGGCGGAGGACCGAGTCCCGATCCTTATAGTGCAGGAATTTGGCGATGAAGGTGCGAGGAGGGGCACCAGGAGGTAATGGCCGAGATGGTATCCTGTGCGCTCGCTCCACCGTGAATTGTGCAGTAAAGGACTCAGCCCCATATATCTCTTTGAGCCAGGATTCGAGGAAGTCCTCCGGCTGCGAGCCCTCCTCTCTCTCTGGCAGACCCACAAATCGGACATTGTTTCTGCGCAGTCGACCCTCCATGTCTAGGAGCTTGGTTTGGAGAGATGAGACCTGCTGGGTCACTGCGGACACGGATTGCTTAAGGGGGCCACACACATCCTCCAAGTTGGAAACACGCGTCTCCGCCTCACCCACTCTCTCCCGTATACGTTGAACATCTTGTCGTAGTAAGGAGAGGTCGCACTGCACCTTTTCCATCTTATCGGAGAGACGCTGCTCACTGCCTGCTATAGCTTCCAACACCTGCTGGATAGACGGCGCCTCCGCTGTCATTGGGGAGTTGGTGACAGACGCTGGAGGGGAGCTTGAGTGTATTGGAGAGGCACCCTGAGGTGGAGCCGATGACCCCCTGGGGTTGGGTTGCCTAGTAAATCTTTCCAGTTTGGCCGCGGCCGCACTCCGGCCTCCCCCAACCATATTGACAGATGTCGGTCACCCACTCCTCCGAGCAGAGTTGTAGTATAAAGTATAATTAGGGGACAGCAGGCTGTATGATTTTAAAGCCGGGAAGGATCTCTTTGTGTAAAATAAAAAAAAATAGTATATGATATTGATGTTATTGAGGGGAGAGTGTCCAGCAGTAAATTCCAGATAGAAGCAGAGTATTATTGTGTGCCACACTATGAATTATTAATGTGACACAAGAGTGCATTGAGTTGCAGTGTGCATGCAGTCCTTGCAGGGTAGGCAGGGATGTCTGTGTGCTGAGACTATCTATTGAACTGCACCCAAAATGGCCACCGGGCTTTTAATCACTTCATCCCTTCACTGGAGTACCTGTGCCTTATTGTGCAGTCAGGAGTCTCAGGTCCTCATCAGCCAGGTACAGGAGGGCAGGAGGGCTTTCAATATCCCCTGCAGTGTGCCCAGCATCAGCCAGCGCCGCCCGCCCGTTCGTCCGTCCGTCGTGAGGGTCCTGGAGCCGCGCGGCCGGGAGCGCCAAACTCAAGGCCGGGGGGGTCCGGAGGAGTCACAGGCCTCAAAGCCGGAAGTCGTCCGCCGCGGTCAGACAGCGCCCAGAGACCCCGGACAAAGGTGCCCGCCGCTGCTCGGAGGCGAGGGGGGACCAGCACCGGGGGGTAGACGCTCCGGAGGGACACAGGATAGGTGCAGGATCTATAATATCGGGGAGCTCCCGGGATCCGCTGCTTACTCCCTCACCGCCGTGGCCACGCCTCAGCAATGAGAATATTTGACTTCTGTAATAAGTGTTTATTACTCACCTGTGCTGATATCTGTAGGGATCTCCTCCTCCTTACACTGCTGATTACCCCTCACATACGTGTCTTCTTCTCCCTCTGTATCTTCTTCCTTCATATCAGTCACATATGTCTCTTCTTCTCCCTCTATATCTTCTGCCTTTATGTCAGTCACATATGTCTCTTCTTCTCCCTCTATATCTTCTGTCTTTATATCAGTCACATACGTCTCCTCTTCTCCCTCTATATCTTCTGCCTTTATATCAGTCACATATGTCTCCTCTTCTCCGTCTATATCTTCTTCTTTTATAACAGTCATATACGTCTCTTCTTCTCCCTCTGTATCTTCTGTTTTAATATTAGACAGATGTTCTACCTAAAAAATAGGATTTTGGTTACCTACCGGTAAATCCTTTTCTCGTAGTCCATAGAGGATGCTGGGGTCCATATTAGTACCAAGGGGTATAGACGGGTCCACCAGGAGCCATTGGCACTTTACGAGTTTAAGAGTGTGGGCTGGCTCCTCCCTCTATGCCCCTCCTACCAGACTCAGTCTAGAAACTGTGCCCGAGGAGACAACATACTTAGAGAGAAGGCCATTACACAGATAGTGGCGAGATTTATACCAGCTCACACAAACAGGATAATCCGGACAACATGCCGGAACAACTTCAGCAACAGCTGAAATAATAAACAACGCAGAATTTACCTAGGAACCAGGTAACACTGAACCATAAAACCAATGCCCAGCATCTTCTACGGACTACGAGAAAAGGATTTACCGGTAGGTAACCAAAATCCTATTTTCTCTTACGTCCTAGAGGATGCTGGGGTCCATAATAGTAGCATGGGGATGTACCAAAGCTCCCAGTATGGGAGGGAGAGCGGAGGCTCCTGCAACACTGCTTGACCAAACTTGAGGTCATCAGAGGCCAAAGTATCGGACTTGTAAAACTTGGCAAAACGTGTTCGACCCAGACCAAGTAGCTGCTTGGCAGAGTTGTACCGCCGAGACACCCCGGGCAGCCGCCCAGGAAGATCCCACTTTACGAGTAGAGTGGGCCTTTACAGATCTCGGACACGGCAATCCTGCCGTGGAATAAGCATACTGGATAGTGAACCTGATCCAGCAGGAAATCTAATTTTTTTTGGATCATAGAGGACAAACAGAGAGTCACTTTTCCTATGATGAGCCGTCCTCTTCACGTAAATCTTCAAAGTCCTCCATACATCCAAGGCCTTTGAAGTAATTGAGTCAGTAGCCACTGGCACCACAAAAGGTTGGTTGATGTGGAAAGCCGACACAACCTTTGGTGGAACTGTGCATGAGTCCTAAGTTCCGCCCTGTCTTCATGGAAGATCAGATAGGGGCTTTTACAAGATAAAGCCCCCAATTCCGACACGAGTTGTGCAGAAGCCAAGGCCAACAAGGTGACCGCCTTCCATGTGAGAAACTTAAGGTCAGCCTCCTGTAGAGGCTCAAACCAAGCAGATTGCAGGCACTGCCACACCACATCAAGATCCCATGGAGCCGTAGGGGCCACTAAGGGATGCTGGATGTGCAGAAACCCTTTCAAAAAGGTCAGAACCTCAGGAAGAACAGCCAATTGTTTTTGGAAGAAGATGGACAAAGCAGAGATCTGGACCTTGATGGAGCCCAGGCTCAGTCCCATATCCACCCCTGCTTGCAGGAAAAGGAGAAAACGTCCAAGTTAAACTCCACCGCCGGAAACTTCTTGGCCTCACACCAAGAAATATATTTCTTCCAAATGCGATGGTAATGTTTAGACGTTACCCCCTTCCTGGCCTGTATCAGGGTAGGAATGACCTCACTCGGGATACCTTTCCGAGCTAAGATCTGGCATTCAACTGCCATGCAGTCAAACGTAGCCGCGGTAAGTCTTGATAAGCGAACGGCCCCTGCAGAAGCAGATCCTCCCGAAGAGGTAAAGGCCGTGGATCTTCCAGCAGAAGATCCAGCAGATCCGCGTACCAAGCCCTCCTTGGCCAGTCCAGAGCAATGAGGATAGCCTGAACCTTTGTTCTTCTCACGAAACTGAAGAACCTTTGGTATCAGAGGAAGTGGAGGGAAAACATACACTGACTTAAACACCCACGGTGTTAACAGTGCGTCCACCACCACTGCCTGTCGGTCTCTTGACCTGGAACAGTACCTCCGAAGCTTCTTGTTGAGGCGTGAGGCCATCATGTATATGTGGGGAACCCCCCACCAACCGGTTACCTCCTCGAACACCTTCGGATGGACGCCCCACTCCCCTGGATGGAGATCGTGTCTGCTGAGGAAGTCTGCTTCCCAGTTGTCTGCGCCCGGAATGAAGATTTCCGATATCGCCACTGCGTGCCTTTTTGCCCAGATGAGGATTTTTGACACCTCTGACATGGCAGCGCTGCTCTTCATTACGCCTTGTCGGTTTATGTAGGCCACTGTGGTCACATAGTCCGTCTGCACCTGAACAGCCCGATCCCGTAAAAGGTGTGCTGCTTGCAGAAGGGCGTTGTAAACGGCCCTGAGTTACAGGATGTTTATTAAGAAGTGACTCTTGATCCGACCATCGTCCCTGAAAGGTTTCCCCCAGAGCGACTGCTTCCCAACCTCTTAGACTTGCATCTGTGGTTAAAAGGATCCAGTCTTGAATTCCGAACCTTCTCCCTTCCAGAAGGTGCGGAAGTTGCAGCCACCAGAGTAGTGAAATGCTGGCTTTCGGAAACAGGCGTATCCTCCGTGCCTCCTGAGTAGCCGTGTCGTGAGCGCGATGGAATGCAACAACCTCACCCTGGACAACGCCTTGATCAGGAGATCGTCCAGATATGGAATTATGTTCACCCCCTGTTTGCGGAGGAGAACCATCATCTCCGCCATCACCTTGATGAAGATCCTCAGTGCTGTGGAGAGGCCAAACGGTAGCGCCTGGAACTGATAATGATCGTCCATCAGCGCAAACCTGAGATATGCTTGATGCGGCGTCCAAATGGGAATGTGGAGGTAAGCATCCTTGATGTCCAGGGACACCAGGAACTCCCCCTCCGACAGTCCTGAGATGACAGCTCTCAGATGCCATCTTGAATTTGAACTCCCTGAGATAAGGGTTCAAAGATTTTAAGTTTAGAATAGGCCGTACCGAACCATCCGGTTTCCGTACCACAAAAAGGTTCAAATAATAACCCTTGTTCCACTGCTGAAGTGGGACCGGAACAAGGACCTCTGACACCACCAATTTTCTGATGGCCTCCAAAAGAATGGTCTTGTCTGCCAGCAGGGCTGGCAAACCCAACCTGAAGAAAAGGTGAGGCGGGGGATCTTGAAACTCCAGTCTGTACCCTCTGGACACTATATTCAGGACCCTGGGGTCCAGGCCAGACGACACCCAGACGTGGCTGAACTGCCAGAGTCTAGCCCCCACCTGACCTTCCTCCAGGCCTAGCTGTCCACCGTCATGCGGAGGACCTAGGGATATCAGAAGCGGGCTTCTAGGTCTGGGAACCTGCGGGAGCAGGTTTCTTTCCTTTGGCACGACCACCTTTGAAGAAGGTGTTCAAAGGCTTATTCTTTCTAGGCCTCGCAGGCCAAAAGGACTGTGACCTGGTAGATGTAAAAAATAGGATTTTGGTACTTACCAGGTAAATCCTTTTCTTTGAATCCATAGGGGGCACTGGAGTACTCTTGGGATATGGACGGCTTCCACCGGAAGAAGGCACTGAATAAATTAATTTTTGAGACTACTCCTCCCCTCCATATCCTGCAGCACTTCAGTGTTTTTTACTGAGCCGAACAGGATCGATAGAGAGATTGACAAAGGGAGAATTACATATAGTCTCACAGACAACAATAAAGTTGACACAACCTAACAGACAACTAAACAGTTGACACCATAACTGATTAACCCTAGTTAAATTTAAACCAGTCGTGAAAGTGTGTTACCATAAGAACCACTGAACTCCTAAAACAGGTAAACTGCTCTGGGTGGGCGTCCAGTGCCCCCTATGGATTCAAAGAAAAGGATTTACCTGGTAAGTACCAAAATCCTATTTTCTTTTTCATCCACTAGGGGTCACTGGAGTACTCTTGGGATGTACCAAAGTCTCCTCCGTGGCGGGAGAGCTGTTTGGCACCTGTAACACTAAACGGCCAAAGCTAGATGCTGATGCCGCAAACGTATCAAACTTGTAAAAGCGCACAAACGTGTGCACTGATGACCAAGTAGCCGCACGGCAAAGCTGTGTCGTAGAAGCCCCACGACTCGCTGCCCATGACGTCCCCACAGAACGTGTGGAATGAGCTGTTACTGACGTAGGTGGCTGTAATTTAGCATAAAGGTAAGCCTGACGTATAGTCAGTTTGATCCATCTGGATAAGGTCTGCTTAGAGGCTGGCCAACCCCTCTTAGCTGCGTCATAGAGAACAAACAACGTATCTGTCTTACGCACAGTAGACGTTCGGGAAACATAGATGCGCAATGCGCGAACCACATCCAATGTTCCAGAATCTCCTGTTAACACAGGAACTACTATTGGTTGATTGATGTGAAAAGATGACACTACTTTTGGTAGAAAAGCGGGATTCGTCCGAAGTTCCGCTCTGTCATCATGAAAAATTAAATAAGGCGACTTGCAAGACAAAGCACCCAAATCTGAAACACGCTTAGCCGAAGCTAAGGCTAAAAGAAAAATCGTTTTCCAAGTGAGAAATTTAATATCCACTTGTTGTAAGGGTTCAAAGTAATCGGACTGTAAGAAATCTAAAACCAGATTCAAGTCCCATGGTGCTGTAGGTGGAATGAAAGGAGGCTGTATCCTTTTTACACCCTGTAGAAACGTATGTATTGACTGCAACGAGGCCAATTTCCTTTGAAAATAAATTGACAACGCAGATACCTGCACCTTTAGTGTGGAGAGACGTAGTCCTCCCTCTAACCCCATTTGTAAAAATAACAAAAGACGGGATAATTTAAAAGATGATGTCGGAAATTTCCGAGCTTCACACCAACCTATATAAGTACGCCAAATTCTATAATAATGAGCTGCCGTAACCGGCTTCCTAGCTCGTACCATGGTTGGTATAACAGACTCAGGAATGCCCTCTTTCCTTAAGATGGCCTTTTCAACAGCCACCCCGTCAAACGCAGCCGCGCTAAATCGGGGTAGAGGAACGGACCCTGTTGTAACAGGTCCGGACGTAGTGGGAGTGGCCACGGATCGTCTGCGAGTAACCCGAGAAGATCCGAGAACCAAGCCCTCCGAGGCCAATGAGGCGCTATTAGAATGACTGTGACGAACCCTCTCTTGATCCGTTTTAGCACCAGCGGGAGCAGTGGAAACGGTGGAAACAGATACACAAGGCTGTATGGCCACGTGGCTGTGAGAGCATCCACCGCCACTGCCCTTGGATCTCTTGTTCTGGACACGTATCTTGACACCTGGTGATTGTGGCGGGATGCCATTAGATCCACCTGAGGGTAACCCCACTTCTGGATCAACATCTGAAATACTTCTGGATTTAATGCCCACTCTCCTGGATGAAAATCCCGACGACTGAGAAAATCTGCCTCCCAGTTGTCCACTCCAGGAATGAACACTGCCGATAATATCACCTGGTGATATTCGGCCCATCTGAGGATCCGAGCTACTTCCCGCATAGCCATGCGGCTTCTCGTTCCTCCTTGTTTGTTTATGTATGCGACTGCCGTCGCATTGTCTGACTGCACCTGCACAGTCTGAAAACGAAACATGTGCACCGCTTGTCTTAGAGCATTGTAAATCGCCCTGAGTTCCAGAACATTTATGGATAGCGATCTTTCGTGATCCGCCCAGAGGCCCTGGAGCCGATAACTCTGAACTACAGCTCCCCAACCTCTGAGACTTGCGTCCGTTGTCAGAATTATCCAATTTGCGACGCCGAATCGTCTCCCTGCAGATAGATTGTGTATCTTTAACCACCAGAGAAGAGACACCCTGACTTGTGGTGACAACCTCACCCTGTGGTGCAGCTGTAGATGTGATCCCGACCACTGTGCTAACACCTCCAGTTGAAACGGACGTGAGTGAAATCTTCCGAACTGAAGTGCTTCGAAAGCCGCCACCATTGTGCCTAAAAGGCGAATGCACAAATGTACAGAGACTGTGCGTGGCTTGAGCACTAATTGCACCAGATGACGAATGCACTGTACTTTCTGTTGTGGCAGGTAAACCCTTTGTTTTACTGTATCGAGAATCATCCCTAGGAATTGAAGTCGTTGACACGGACTTAGATGTGATTTCTTTAAACTGACTATCCAACCGTGCTGAACTAGTACATTGTACGTTAGCAAGGCATGTTGGAGAAGCAATTGTTGAGACGGAGCCTTTATGAGCAGATCGTCTAGATACGGAACAATTATTACTCCTAGGGACCTGAGATGAGCTGTCATCATGGACATTACCTTGGTGAATACCCGAGGCGCTGATGAGAGGCCAAACGGTAGGGCCTGAAATTGGTAATGGTCCTGCCTTATTGCAAACCTTAAAAAACTTTGGTGAGGTGGCCAAATCGGAATGTGCAAATACGCATCCTTGAGATCTAGTGCAATCATGAATTCCTGTGGCTCTAACCCTGCAATTACTGACCTGAGAGATTCCATCTTGAATCTGTGGTAAGTGACGTAATGATTGAGACCCTTTAGGTTCAATATTGGCCTGACTGAGCCATCTGGTTTTGGTACCAGAAACAGACTGGAATAATAACCCTGCCCCTGTTCCTGCACAGGGACCGGAATTATCACTGCAGCATTCAGCAGAGACTGAATGGCAATCTGCAGAACTGCTTTCTTGTCGTCTGACACAGGCAGTCCTGTCGTGAAAAATCTTCTTGTCGGAAGATAATCGAACTCTATCTTGTAACCCTCTAATACTAAATTGCGGATCCACCCATCTGTGGACGTCTGCAGCCACGCCCCCTGATAACTCTGAAGGCGTGCTCCCACGATTGGGGATCCGAGATGGGCTGGGAGCCCGTCATGCCACTGGTTTGTTAGTGGTCTTGGTGTCTTGACGACGTGCATTGGATTGTCGGGCACTACGTCCCCGACCTCTTCTGCTCGGCGTGGCTGCACCTGTGCCCTGCCCGCGAAAGGGCTGAGTTCTAAAGGATTTGAACGCCGGACCAGAATATTTCCGTTTCGGTATAGTTGTAGGCGATGGAAGAAAAACAGACTTCCCTCCAGTAGCCTCAGAGATCCATTTGTCCAATTCGGGACCAAAAAGTCTCTCGCCATCATAAGGCAATGCCTCTATACCTTTTTTAACCTCCGTCTCCGCCTGCCACGAACGTAGCCAAAGTGCTCGTCGTACTATGACTAGCGATGAGGACAGGCGAGAAGTAAGCTGACAGACGTCAGTAGAAGCTGTACATAGATATTCAGCAGCTTCCCAGATTTGATCCGCGAGAAGTATAAGATGATCATCTTGTAGAGCCGACTTGAGCTCTTTTATCCATACCATTAAAGCTTTAGTAACCCAAATGCCAACCAGCCCAGGTCTTAACAGCACTCCAGTTGCTGTATACATGGACCTTAGCATAGCCTCTATTTTACGATCTGCAGGGTCTTTAAGCGTAGTAGCAGTTGGTACTGGTATGGTTAACTTCCTTGTAAGTTTGGATACGGATGAATCCACCAATGGTGGGTTCTCCCATGTAGCTGTCATGGCCTCTGGGAACGGGTAACTCGATTTAAATCTACGAGGGATAGAAAACCGTTTGTCCGGATTTTTCCGTGACTCCAGTAACATTTTATTAAGAGATTCCGAGATAGGGAAACACATCGGAGATCTCTGTCGTTTAGTAAAGACTACCTCATCATTCGTCAGTGGCTCCTCAGTTTCTGTAAACTCCAGCGACTGACGAACTGCTCTGATGAGATTGTCAATACCTGGGCTGTCAAAGTCGTCACCTTCTGACTGTTGTTCTATTTCGCCCTCCTCATATTCCTGTTCAGTGAGATCTAGTATCCCAGAGACAGGAAAATTAGTAGGAAAAGGAAACTTATCTTTTCCACTAAAGGTGGACTTGTGACCAGTTTGAGATTCCCCAGGCAACTCAAATGGTCTCATTTTAAACTCAGATCTTGCCGCCTCTCTTTCTTCCCGAGAGGCGGCCAGCTCTGATTGTAAACCAACTAACACATCTGCAAGTAAAGCCCATGGAGGGTCCTGAGATGATGGTTTTATTTCTGGAATGGAAATCGTATTTATGGCTGTATTAACAACACATGCTGTACATGTGGTGGATCCATCAGGCAACACACTTTTACAGACATGACAAGACAAATGTTTCTTAGATTTTGCTGGTGTCTTACTCATTATGACAGACAATACAAACTCCACACAGACAGACTGCACGACTCAGTAATAACACCAAAGTTCCTGGTATATATCTTAGGCAAGTGCAGTGCCTGCCAATACGATAACTGACCCCAAAATTCCCCTAGTACCACTCTTAGCTGAGATGTAAAATAGGAAACCTGGAACAGACAGGAGAACAATAAACATACTAAGCATAAAGTCTTTCTAAAACTTAACACTGCCAAATATTGTTAAAGTCTCCCCCCACTCCCACGACCTCCGTGTACAGCACCGGGTCTGGGCTTGTGGAGTTTTGCAAAGGGCCGTGTGAGTGGCCTGCCTGTAGGCCCCGGACAACGGAACTCCTCGGCTGCTGCGGGCGGATGGCGGAAGCAGAGAGCGTGCTGCACAGAGCCGTGGAGCGGCCTGTGCACACGTGCTCCCGCCCGCCACACACAGCATGGCGGCGTTCTATGTAGCCAGGCAGCGCTGCTGCTATGCAGGGAGCAGCGGTCTCCTAGGATGCTGGGAGCCGGAGAGTGAGAGCGCGCCGCATGGACCGCGCTCCGGGCACGGTGAGTACCAAACAATCCCCAACAGTGGGGCGGCAGCAAGCGCTGACCGCCCCAACCCAACATACCTGGACCGTGACAGAAGACTATGACGGGGCTTTTCTCGAAGCTACGTCCAGCTTTCCTGCAGGCAGCCTGCAAGAGGAGTGAGGGAGCTCTTTACAGAGAGGTCCGACACTCACGGCTACACAGCCGCTTCCACTGTCCCTGACCCACGCCTGTTAGAAGGGGGGAGAGGACGTGGAAATTGAGAAAAAAAAAAAACTTAGAAAAAATTCCAATACTTTGTGGACGAGCTCCACTATGCCTTCTAACTGTGTCGAGCACAGAAAAAACACTGAAGTGCTGCAGGATATGGAGGGGAGGAGTAGTCTCAAAAATTAATTTATTCAGTGCCTTCTTCCGGTGGAAGCCGTCCATATCCCAAGAGTACTCCAGTGACCCCTAGTGGATGAAAAAGAAATAGGATTTTGATACCTGCCGGTAAATCCTTTTCTCTTAGTCCGTAGACGATGCTGAGGTCACCAAAAGAACCATGGGGTATAGACGGGATCCGCAGGAGACATGGGCACTTTAAGACTTTTAAGGGGCGTGACCTGGCTCCTCCCTCTATATCCCTCCTCCAGACTCAGTATAGGAACTGTGCCCAGAGAGACGGACATTTCGAGGAAAAGAATGATTAAACCATGGTGAGCATCATACCAGCTCACGCCTTAAGCATGCCGTACAACATGACATTCAACTGAACACGTCAACAGACATAAACAAAATTCAGCAACATGCTGAACAGAAGTGAAACACAACTAGTGTGTAACCACAACTTATACCGCAGATACAGTACGCACTGGGACAGGCGCCCAGCATCCTCTACGGACTACGAGAAAAGAATTTACCGGTAGGTATCAAAATCCTATTTTCTCATACATCCTAGAGGTTGCTGGGGTCACCAAAAGAACCATGGGGTTATACCAAAGCTCTAAAACCGGGCGGGAGAGTGCGGACGACTCTGCAGCACCAATTGACCAAACTTGAGGTCATCATCGGCCAAGGTATCAAACACGTTTGCTAAGTTTTACAAGTTTGATACCTTGGCCGGTTGGTTCATGTGGAAAGATGAAACCACTTTCGGCAGAAAATGTTGACGAGTTTTCAACTCTGCTCTATCTTCATGAAAGATCAAATAAGGGCTCTTGTGAGACAAGGCCGCTAACTCAGACACCCGCCTTGCGGATGCCAAGGTTAACAGGATGACCACTTTCCAAGTGAGGAATTTCAATTCCACCTTCCCTAAGGGTTCAAACCAACGTGATTGAAGGAACTGCAACACCACATTAAGGTCCCATGGTGCCACAAATGGAGGTTGGATGTGTAACACACCCTTCACGAAAGTCTGAACTTCCGGAAGGGAGGCCAATTGTTTTTGAAAGAAAACCGATAAGGCTGAAATCTGAACCTTAATCGAGCCCAATTTTAGGTCCGCATCCACACCTGCTTGCAGAAAATGGAAAAAACGCCCCTGCTGAAATTCCTCCGTAGGAGCCTTCTTGGATTCACACCAAGAAACATATTTTATCCAAATACGGTGGTAATGTTTTGACGTAACTCCTTTTCTGGCCTGAATAAGAGTGGGAATAACCTCGCTGGGAATACCCTTGCGAGCTAGGATCAGGCGTTCAACCACCATGCCGTCAAACGTAGCCGCTGTAAGTCATGATACACGCACGGCCCTTGCTGCAACAGGTCCTCACGGAGAGGAAGAGGCCAGGGATCTTCTACGAGTAATGCCCGAAGATCCGGGAACCAAATCCTCCTTGGCCAGTCTGGAACCACGAGGACTGCTTGAACTTTTGTTCTTCACAAGATCTTTAGAACTTTTGGAATGAGAGGAAGTGGAGGGAATACATACACCGACTGAAACACCTACGGTGTCACCAGTGCATCCACTGCCGTTGCTTGAGGGTCCCTGGACCAATACCTCTGAAGCTTCTAGTTGAGACGAGACGCCATCATGTCTATATGGGGAACCCCCCAAAGACTTGTCACTTCTGTGAAGACCTTTTGATGGAGGCCCCACTCTCCTGGATGGAGATAGTGTCTGCTGAGGAAGTCTGCTTCCCAGCTGTCCACTCCTGGAATGAATATCGCTGATAGAGCGCTTGTATGCTTTTCCTCCCAGCGGAGAATCTTTGTGGCTTCTGCCATCGCTGCTCTGCTTTTTGTTCTGCCCTGGCGGTTTATGTACGCTACTGCTGTGACATTGTCTGATTGGATCAGTACGGGCAGAGTGTGAAGAAGACGTTACGCTTGTAGAAGGCTGTTGTAAATGGCTCTTAACTCCAGAACGTTGATGTGGAGACAAGTTTCTTGACTTGACCATTTTCCTTGGAAGTTTTCCCCTTATGTGACTGCCCCCCAACCTCGGAGACTTGCATCCGTGGTCACTAGGATCCAGTCCTGGATCCCGAACCTGCGCCCCTCTAGGAGGTGAGAGCTGTGCAGCCACCACAGGAGTGAAATTCTGGTCTTGGAAGACAGGATTATCCTCCGGTGCATGTGGAGGTGGGATCCGGACCACTTGTCCAACAGGTCCCACTGAAAAACTCTGGCATGGAACCTGCCAAATTGAATGGCCTCGTAGGCCGCAACCATCTTCCCCAGCAACCGAATGCATTGATGGATGGAGACTGTTGCTGGTTTAAGTATGAGTTTGACCAGACCCTGAATCTCCAGAGCCTTTTCCACTGGAAGAAAAACTCTGCAGGTCTGTGTCCAGTATCATTCCCAAAAACGCCAACCAAGTTGTCGGAAATTAACTGTGCTTCAACCATGTTGTTGAAGCACTGTCAGGGATAGTGCAATGTTCTGTACCAACTGATCCCTTGATCTCGCTTTTATCAGGAGATCGTCCAAGTACGGGATAATTGTGACTCCTTGCTTGCGGAGGAGAAACATCATTTCCGCCATCACCTTGGTGAAAATCCTCGGAGCCGTGGACAGACCAAACGGCAACGGCTGGAATTGGTAATGACAATCCTGAATTGCAAACCTCAGGTATAGGAGGATAAATGGGAACATGCAAGTAGGCATCCTTTATGTCCAACGACACCATAAAATCCCCCTCCTCCAGACTGGAGATCACCACTCGGAGAGACTCCATCTTGAATTTCTTCAGGTAGAAATTGAGAGATTTTAGGTTTAGGATCGGTCTGACCGAACCGTCCGGCTTCAGGACCACGAATAGGCTTGAATAAAAGCCTTCTCCCTGTTGTGACAGGGGAACCGGGATCACAACCTGGTTTTGATACAACTTTTGTATCGCGCCGCAGACCACCTCCCTGTCTAGAAGAGAAGCTGGCAAGGCCGATTTGAAAAAAAAAACGGCGAGGGGGAAGTCTTGAAACTCTAGTTTGAACCCTTGGGACACTATTTGTAAAACCCATGGGTCCAGGCCTGAGCGAAACCAGAACTGACTGAAGAGCTTTAGACGTGCCCCCACCGGTGCGGGCTCCCTTATGGGAGTCCCAGCATCATGCGGTGGATTTGGCAGAAGCCAGGGAGGACTTCTGCTCCTGTGAACTCGATGAGGCGGGTGCTCGTTTACCTCTTCCCCTACCTCTAGTAGCAAGGAAGGAGGAACCTCGGCCTCTCCTGTATTTATTGGGCCGAAAGGACTGCATTTAATAGTGGTGTGTTTTCTTTTGTTGCGCAGGAACATAAGGTAAAAAGGACGACTTACCCGCGGTAGCTGTAGAGTCTAAATCAGTGAGGCCGTCACCAAACACACCACCCTTATACGGAAGAGATTCTGCTTCTCTCCCCTAGGTCCCACGAAGCAGGGAGCCTGTTGCCAGCAGTCCTCCCTGAACATAAAAACCTAACATAAGTCTTTTCAGAGAAACTCAGTGGAGCTCCCCTGGAGTGCATCCAGTCTCACTGGGCACAATTCTAAACTGAGTCTGGAGAGGGATACAGAGGGAGGAGCCAGGTCACGCCCCTTAAAAGTCTTAAAGTGCCCATGTCTCCTGCGGATCCCGTCTATACCTCATGGTTCTTTTGGTGACCCCAGCATCCTCTAGGACATACGAGAAAGCTTTCTTCGTAGCCGGTGCAACTGAGGGGAGAAAAGGAGACTTACCCCGCGGTAGCCGTGGTAATCCACGCATCCAGCGCCTCCCCAAAGAGAGCCTGACCTTTGTATGGTAGGCTCTCCACACACTTCCTGGATTCCGCATCCGCAGACCAGTTGCGCAGCCAGAGACCCCTGCGAGCCGAGACGGACATGGAGGAGATCCACGCAGCCATGGAACCCAGGTCTTTCATGGAATCCACCAGGAACCCTACAGAATCCTGAATATTACGTAAAAATAAATCAACGTCACCTTTGTCCAGCGTAGATGACTCCTCCTGTAGAGTGATTGACCACCTGGCAATAGCTTTAGCAATCCAAGCACAGGCCATAGTAGGCCGCAATATGGCCCCTGAAGCCGTGTAAATGGATTTCCGTGTAGCATCCACCTTTGCGATCTGCCGGGTCCTTTAACGTGGTAGATCCCGGGACCGGTAATACCACCTGTTTGGACAGCCTGGAGACAGAGGCGTTGACCATCGGTGGGGACTCCCATCTCTTTCTATCTTCCTCTGGGAAGGG
>NW_026968353.1:0-102000 GCF_028390025.1 Pseudophryne corroboree
GACCGCACCCACATAGCTACAGCACAAGCGTGGGGGCACTATAGCACACAAAGACCTCATACCTGAGCCGGATAACAGCGGGGCCCCCACTCACATAGCTACATCACAAGCGTGGGGGCACTATGGCACACAAAGACCTGATACCTGAGTCAGATAACAGCAGGGCGGCTGGGGCGGTCACCCCGGGACCGCACCCACATAGCTACAGCACAAGCGTGGGGGCACTATGGCACACAAAGGCCTGATACCTGAGCCGGATAACAGCAGGGCCCCCACCCACATAGCTACATCACAAGCGTGGGGGCACTATAGCACGCAAAGACCTGATACCTGAGCCGGATAACAGCAGGGCGGCTGGGGCACTCACCCCGGGCCCCAACCCACATAGCTACATCACAAGCGTGGGGGCACTATAGCACACAAAGACCTGATACCTGAGTCGGATAACAGGAGGGCGGCTGGGGCGCTCGCCCAGGGCCCCCACCCACATAGCTACAGCACAAGCGTGGGGGCACTATAGCACGCAAAGACATGATACCTGAGCCGGATAACAGGAGGGCGGCTGGGGCGCTCGGCCAGGGCCCCCACCCACATAGCTACATCACAAGCGTGGGGGCACTATAGCACGCAAAGACCTGATACCTGAGCCGGATAACAGGAGGGCGGCTGGGGCGCTCGGCCAGGGCCCCCACCCACATAGCTACATCACAAGCGTGGGGGCACTATAGCACGGAAAGACCTGATACCTGAGCCGGATAACAGCAGGGCGGCTGGGGCACTCGCCCCGGGCCCCCACCCACATAGCTACATCACAAGCGTGGGGGTACTATGGCACACAGAGGTGCAGGACTTTGGTTTATTAGTCTCATTCGTTTAATACATTGAGAATGAGAAGAAAGGCGCCGCGGAGCAGGACTGTGGAACGCTCAGTCTGATGCATCTCCTAACACAAATGTTGCGATGAATTTTGTCTGTGGAAATGAAATCCATTAATCTTCATAATTAGAGGTGTGCATCCGCTGCGTGATACATTTGAATGGATTTTACACGCCGCTAGCGAGGGAGAAAAACTAAATTACAAATTACAGCTTTCATGTCATTTCTCTTAGCAGAAGCTGTAAGATCACTTTCCAGGTCCAATATAAATAAAATGGGAGTAAGGCGTCAGTGTCTTCGACACAATGAATGCTGACATGAGCGGGACACTCACAACAGCCGACATGTAAACACGCATCCTCTTTTCACAGGATTTCAGCCCTTTATCCATCATGACGACACGATGCCGGGAATACATTGCGTTATTTACATAATCATCTGCGAGCAGAAGCCTAATCTGTAATAAAATGCGTTACTTCATCTGCCTTACTCGTCATCACCCTTAATAGCAAACTGCCACAAGCTGCATTTAGCACTTTGGTAAATACCATCTGTTTATCATAGGCAGAAGCCACGTGCGCCATTTCTTCTGCTTGTTACTGAATAATGTTACAGGAACCTCAGGGCTATCAGCTGAGGCGGGGGCCCTTGTACAACTTCCACCCGGGCCACTCTCTGGCGCTAGTAGCCGGGAGCACAACCAGTAGTAGACCCTACGCAGGTCTCTGGGAACATGGAGCAGCAGACATTTTACCTGTGACTTTTGTGCAGCTCTGCCAATGCTGCCGCATGACTATGGAGAGGTAAGTATTTAAGAAGTTAAAGAACATGGATGCAGGGTTATGTGAGGCCCTCTGAACCCATTATAGATATGCTACTAAGTAACTTCTAACATAAATACTCTGTGCTGCTCCTCCCACAGTGTAACGCTCAGTCTGATGCCCTACCCACTGTGTAACGCTCAGTCTGATGCCCCACCCACTGTGTAACACTCAGTCTGATGCCCCACCCACTGTGTAATGCTCAGTCTGATGCTCCACCCACTGTGTAACACTCAGTCTGATTCTCCACCCACTGTGTAACACTCAGTCTGATGCCCCACCCACTGTGTAACGCTCAGTCTGATGCCCCACCCACTGTGTAATCATCAGTCTGATTCTCCACCCACTGTGTAACGCTCAGTCTGATGCCCCACCCGTCACATCTGTCACAACCATCATACTTGTCACACCCATCACATCTGTAACACCGGTCACAGCTGTCACACCTGTCACATCCATCACACCTGTCACATAGAGGCTAAGACAGTAGAGCAATGTAACATGCATGGGATAGACATAAGGATATCCTTACAAAGAAATAAGGATCAAATAAGGTTAGAGATAAAAATAATGTAATAAAAAAAAGGGGCAGACTAGATGGGCCAAGTGGTTCTTATCTGCCGACAAATTCTATGTTTCTATGTTTCTATGTTTCACCTGTCACACCCATTACACCCATCACATCTGTCACACCCGTCACACCCATTACAACCATCAGACCTGTCACACCCGTCACATCTGTAACACCCGTCACATCCATCACACCTGTCACACCCATCACACTTTTCACATCTGTAACACCCGTCACAGCTGTCACACCAATCACAGCTGTCACACCCGTCACATCTGTCGCACCCGTCACATCTGTCACAACCGTCATACTTGTCACACCCATCACATCTGTAACACCCGTCACAGCTGTCACACCTGTCACATCCATCACACCTTCACACCCATTACACCCATCACACCTGTCACACTTGTCACACCCATTACAACCATCAGACCTGTCACACCCATCACACTTGTCACACCCGCCACATCTGTAACACCCGTCACAGCTGTCACATCCATCACATCTGTCACACCCATCACACTTTTCACATCTGTAACACCCGTCACAGCTGTCACACCCATCACACCTGTCACACCCATTACAGCTGTCACACCCGTCACATCTGTCACACCCATTACAACCATCACACTTTTCACACCCGTCACATCTGTAACACCCGTCACAGCTATCACATCCATCACACCTGTCACACCCATCACACCTGCACACCCATTACACCCATCACACCTGTCACACTCGTCACACCTGTCACACCCGTTACACCCATCACACCTGTCACACCTGTCACACCCGTTACACCTGTCACATCTGTCACAACTTGCAGCTAATGACTCTTCATACAATTGTAAAGGTGATACTTACTTTGGATTATTGTACAGTTTTCGCCATTCTTATTTCGTGTGGGCCGGGGTGAGGGTGGGGGGAGGGCGAGGCCCCTTTTCTCTGCGTCTTTTACCTTTTTGATGTCACATCATTCTTCATTGCTATAGGCCGCTACCCGATGGAGCCCGTCAGGTCCTGACTTTATCGTTTCTCTGACTCGATGTATCCCACCATCGTCTGTAATCTTTGTAGTCGTTAGTAATTGCGCCATTGTTCTTTCTGTAATCTTTGTTGTCGTTAGTATTTGCGCCATTGTTCCTTCTGTAATCTCTGTTGTCGTTAGTAATTGCGCCATTGTTCCTTCTGTAATCTCTGTTGTCGTTAGTAATTGCGCCATTGTTCCTTCTGTAATCTCTGTTGTCGTTAGTAATTGCGCCATTGTTCCTTCTGTAATCTTTGTAATCGTTAGTAATTGCGCCATTGTTCCTTCTGTAATCTTTGTTGTTGTTAGTCATTGCACCATTGTTCCTTCTGTAATCTTTGTTGTTGTTAGTCATTGCGCCATTGTTCCGTACCATGCCGTGTATGAGACACTTGATGCGTCAAGAACAATTGTGTAAAAGAAATGTGACCTGCTGCCACCAGTGCCAGGGGCTGGATAAATAGCTCCTGCACCGGAGTTACTGGTGGGCACCGGAAGCGCTCGCTATACCGCGTCCTTGAATCTAGTGTTTGCACAAAAGGTTTTTACTTTCCTTTGAATTCTTCTATAATATTTTCCTTTTTATGCTGCGTTCCCGTCGTTGTTACTCTGTGTTGGAGAGAGGTTAATGGTGTCTGTGCCCACATTTATGGATGTTTATCAGCTGCATTGTGCCGGGACTCGGAGAGCTTTCCTGGGGATAAGTAACAGAATGTCCCCACTCCACGACGCGCACAAATACCATTCCATCCATTACATGTTCATTGTGCTGACTGCGTTGTATTATCCTGCGCAGCATAAGAGCTTCATTCTGTACCACTGACAGTAGCCGCTCACCTTGAAACTACAATGGCGTGATGGCGGCATAGAGAACAGCACTTACAGGCGGGAGAAATCACTTTATTCTCTCAATGTAGCGTTTCTACTACAGCGCACCCACATTATGGAGAAAGAGTGCAGTACTGTCATGTCTGCCAGGGACGTGCGGTGAGCTAAATGGCTCAGGATGCACTGTCTAGTACCAGATCTAGATATACACTCAATATATGAGCCCAAGGAACCATGTGGACATTATACACAGGTGCAGCAGTATATACATGTGGGCATTATACACAGGTGCAGTGGTATATACATGTGGGCATTATACACAGGTGCAGCGGTATATACACGTGGGCATTATACACAGGTGCAGCAGTATATACATGTGAGAATTATACACAGGTGCAGTGGTATATACATGTGGGCATTATACACAGGTGCAGCGGTATATACACGTGGGCATTATACACAGGTGCAGCAGTATATACATGTGAGAATTATACACAGGTGTAGCGGTATATACATGTGGTCATTATACGCAGGTGCTGCAGTATATACATGTGGGCAATATACACAGGTGCAGCTGTATATACATGTGGGCATTATACACAGGTGCAGCGGTATATACATGTGGGCATTATACACAGGTGCAGCAGTATATACATGTGGGCATTATACACAGGTGCAGCGGTATATACAATGTGTGCATTATACACAGGTGCAGCAGTATATACATGTGGTATTATACACAGGTGCAGCGGTATATACATGTGGACATTATACACAGGTGCAGCGGTATATACATGTGGGCATTATACACAGGTGCAGCGGTATATACATGTGGGCATTATACACAGGTGCAGCAGTATATACATATGGCCAATATACACAGGTGCAGCGGTATATACATGTGGGCATTATACACAGGTGCAGTGGTATATACATGTGGTCATTATACGCAGGTGCTGCAGTATATACATGTGGGTAATATACACAGGTGCAGCGGTATATACATGTGGGCATTATACACAGGTGCAGCGGTATATACATGTGGGCATTATACACAGGTGCAGCAGTACTATATACATGTGGGCATTATACACAGGTGCAGCGCTATATACATGTGGGCATTATACACAGGTGCAGCGGTATATACATGTGGTCATTATACACAGGTGCAGCGGTATATACATGTGGGCATTATACACAGGTGCAGCGGTATATACATGTGGGCATTATACACAGGTGCAGCGGTATATACATGCGGTCATTATACACAGGTGCAGCGGTATATACATGTGGGCATTATACACAGGTACAGCAGTATATACATGTGGTCATTATACACAGGTGCAGCAGTATATACATGTGGGCAATATACACAGGTGCAGCGGTAAATACATGTGGGCATTATAAACAGGTGCAGCAGTATATACATGTGGTCATTATACACAGGGGCAGCAGTATATACATGTGTGCATTATACACAGGTAAAGCAGTATATACATGTGGGCATTATACACAGGTGCAGCGGTATATACATGTGGGCATTATACACAGGGGCAGCAGTATATACATGTGGGCATTATACACAGGTGCAGCGGTATATACATGTGGGCATTATACTCAGGTGCAGCAGTATATACATGTGGGTATTATACACAGGTGCAACGGTATATACATGTGGGCATTATACACAGGTGCAGCGGTATATACATGTGGGCATTATACACAGGTGCAGCGGTATATACATGTGGACATTATACACAGGTGCAGCAGTATATACATGTGGGCTTTATACACAGGTGCAGCGGTATATACATGTGGGCATTATACACAGGTGCAGCAGTATATACATGTGAGCATTATACACAGGAGGCAGCGGTATATGCATGTGGGCGTTATACACAGGTGCAGCAGTATATACATGTGGGCATTATACACAGGTGCAGCGGTATATACATGTGGGCATTATACACAGGTGCAGCAGTATATATACATGTGGGCATTGTACACAGGTGCAGCAGTATATACATGTGAGCATTATACACAGGAGGCAGCGGTATATGCATGTGGGCGTTATACACAGGTGCAGCAGTATATACATGTGGGCATTATACACAGGTGCAGCAGTATATACATGTGGTTATTATACACAGGTGCAGCAGTATATACATGTGGCCATTATACACAGGTGCAGCAGTATATACATGTGGGCATTATACACAGGTGCAGCAGTATATATACATGTGGGCATTATACACTGGTGCAGCGGTATATACTGCTGGAAATTTGGTGAGTGTTGATAAGAGATGTGTAGAAAAGATAAGCAGGGGAGCATGGGGGAGGGGTGGGGGGGTGGGGGGCACTGCTTCTCCTGTCAGACTTTTTACTCCGGAGTTTTGACTACAAAAATGATTAGAATAATACAAAGATATTTCTAATATTTTCTTTGTACTTTTAATATACTTTATATATTGGGGAAATATCGGGGTGTGTATACTACAAGGACATGAAAATCAGTTCCTTACCTCACCGCAGGTCACTGACGTCTGCACTAGTCCTTATTGTGTGGTACTGCTGGGACAACACTGGAATGTTACAGGGAAAGGCAGTACTGTGCGTAGTACTGTAATGTCTGCATTAGTCATTATTGTCTAAGGGAGTGATCCTAACTGCGCATGCATATACACCGCAATGTGCACGCTCATTGCACAACCACGGGTTTTGACAGTCAGCGACGGGATGGTGCGAAAAATGCGATTACACACCCGTTCACAAGGTGATTGACAGGAAGAGGGCGTTTGTGGGTTGCAACTGAGCATTTACAGGGAGTGTCCGGGCAAATGCAGGCGTGGCCAAGCGTTGTCAGGGCGGCTGTGTGACGTCAGCTCCGGCCCCGATCAGCCGGTTCTCATCGCACTGGCGGAGGAAGTCCTGGACTACGCACACACTGCACACACTGGATTTTTGCAGCTCGGGGTACACATGGGATCGCACACATGCACGGCGAATTTACACTCCCCCCTGGAGGCGGCGACTATCTGATCGCAGGACAGCAAAAAACGCAGTCCAGCGATCAGGGCTGAATCCCCCCCTAAGACTGCAGGGACAACACTTGGACGTTATGGGGAAAGGCAATACTGTGCGTCAAAACCGGAACCGGAAGTGGGGGAGAAAACGCTGGGTGGACGGACTGGACGCTGGCGGGAGAGTCTTACAATGGGAATATATTTATTTGCAGTTTAGTATTTGGTCACTGTGTGTCGTGATGATGGGGTTACTCACCCCAAAACAATGACTTGATTAAACACCAGTTTTTCACTGGTAACAAGACATTTAGTGCATACTGTCCAGCTGTACCTTTTTGGCCGGTACGGTAATGTTTTTGTATGGTCTGTAACGGACATAAAGGGCTTTATACCGGGTTTCGGCATCTCCCAATTGTATTGATTCCCATGGATGCGCCGCGGGCGCCCCCCCCCCCCCTTTGCTCATGGCCACGCCCCTTTTTGCTAATTTGTGGTCAACTTTCGGCACAGTCGCGTTGGAGGGTACGGTAGTGCCGCCTTTCTCTGCGTCCTACATTAGGGGTGTGCTATCCCCCAGGAGGGCAGGCGAGCATTTTATTTATCAGAGGACCGCAGGATCCACTTTATCACTCCAAGCTTTGATCCATCTCCCCTCTGAATGTGAAGTGCTAAGGGGGCTTTCTCCATGCAGACCAACCTCACCGTCCCTCGTGGTGCCCCGCTCACCCCAGTGATAGGGTTCCAGAAAGAGGGTGGCACTGTGTTACTAGTAGACTAATATTGGGTGGGAAGAGATGACATAGTCCCATCAGAAGTAGATAATATGCAGACACGCTGGGGAGCACAAGCTTTACACATCACCTTAGACATGTATGACTCTCATTCCCTCGAGCACCATCCGGCAACAGAGGTTTCTGCAGGAATTATCTCACATGCTATTTACTAACGCTGAATACAGGAGATATATGAGATGTAACGCTGGGTAACATGTCTCCTGACACATAAACCCACACAGCCCGTTGGAGCTATGAGGGAGCCAACCCTGGCAGCCATACTTGCACATGTATGTCCCATCATGCATCTGAATCCATCAATACAGGGGTCTCATAACGAATCTTTTACTTGTTCCTCCACACCACGAGGGGCGTTTATCAGGGCCCCTGTCCTGGCAAGTGAAGAATGATATTTAGCCCCGACCATTAATTCCTTATTGCGGCAATATGCACTATATACAACTCTATATACAACCCGGCGATATGTCACACTACCACCAATGATACATATGCCCCTAAAGACTGCACCCAGAAATTGGTGTGTGTGCCCAGTGAGGGGGAAGTGCTGCTGCAGCAGGGGTTTAGACTGGGCCCTGGTCCAGTCACATGTTCCAGATGGTGAGTGAGGATTGGACAAGGCAGTCTGGGAGCCGAGGAGCCTTGTGGGAAGAAGGAGGAGTCTCAGGGAAGTGATTGGAGGTGTTGGATGCGCTGAGTGAGATGCGGAGCGGGAGCTGAGTAACGGATGCCAACCGCAGGGTCACACCGGGTGGTGAGAGCAACGCTGCAGAGCAGAAGCAGTGGGGGGGGGGGGGGGGGGGCTACCAAGGCAAGAGAGCTGGGTGAGCGAGTGTGAGCCACCACCAGGTCTAATGAAAGGTGCAGACACTGCGGCCATCTTGTGCAGTGAGGAACCGCTGAGTCTGGTCCAGCTAGTGAGTGTCTCTATCACAGAAGTTCTGAGTCAGTACACACAGATTGATATTGCCACGAGCAACAGGCAACCAAAGTGCCAAGCCCAAGTGTCCAATCAGTGACACGCTGCGCTGTGTAACAGGCGCAGGCAGCGTAATACAGCCTTACACAGCGCAACATCTTACACCCCAGCCAGACAACTGCTCCATGTTTAACCGCTTGCCTGGCATGGATGCATCAGATGCGCACCCTCCTGCACTTGCCGCGGCAGTGTATCCCAATCAGTGCTGATCGGGCAGCCCTGCAGCAACCAACCCCCCCACCCGGCGGAAACTCTCCCCCCCTCGACCCGATCACTGTGGCCAGCAGCCCAGCTTCACCCCATGCTGCCGGCATCAGATGTGAGTGGGAAAAAACGCACAGACGCGGCTCTGCACCCCCCCACACACACACACGCATCCCCCCCCCCGACCCGATCCCAGCGTCACCCCTTGCTGCCAGCATCAGATGTGAGTGGGGGAAAAAAGCACAGCAGCGGCTCTGCATTCCCCCCCCACACACACACACGCATCCCCTGCCCCCCCCAACCCAATCCCTGCGCCACCCCTTGCTGCCGGCATCAGATGTGAATGGGAGAGAAAAACCACACAGCTGCCGCTCTGCCCCCCCGACCCGATCACTGTGGTCAGCATCACCACAATCTCACCCCACATCTCTCCCCCTACTTACTGGTATCAGTTCCGATGTTCTCCGATGGTGACCAATGTTCCGATGCTTTAAATTCGATTTATTTATTTTTATTTTTATTGTATTTTTTTTTCAATGTTTAATATTAAAAAAATATTTATTTAAAAAAAATGATCTAATAAAATCTTTGTGGAGAACTTTAGAAACATGTTCTTCTCCAAAATCACTCATAAAAAACCTTACATTTTCGAGAGAGAAAAATCGCCAGTTAAGTGGGACATGTACTAATGCAAGTGAAAGTGGGTTACTTTATCTGGAAAAGACTGAGTTTATTTGCCCTAAGAACTATGTAAGCTGCATTTGCAAGAAACATTACAATCCCTTCACTAGCTACATCCTTTCTGAATAAGACTGAGATATAACCCAGCATTACTTGTGTTCATGTGAGCCATCCCCCTATTGCAAAACTGTGGCACCATAGGATTTGAATAGAGCTCCAACATTGTTTGCCGGTGAAGATTATAACAACTTGGTTAGGGTGAGCTGGGAATTTAGCAACTGTTATTGTGAAGGTGTGTTTTTCATTACTCTTTTTTATTTTTACAATGTGATGTTAACTGTAGTCAATTGTCATCTCTTTGGGGGAGATTCAAATGTTTGAAAAATCGGTTAGGTGTCTGTTTTTTCCTGTCTATTTGATAGGAAAAAACAGATACCCAACTGACTTTTCGAACATTTGAATCTCCCCCTTTATCTTCTTTTATTGCTTGATTCTTTTTGTGATTCTCTAATATTTTTGCCAATTAATCAATTATCATCCTCAATCCAGAGTTCATTGCAGCTCAATAAAAAGACAGCCTGTTGGAATTGCTGACTCACTCCTGTTACGTATCAATCTATCCTATCTCTCTGAGCAAGGTTCTACAGAACAAGGTACGGGAAGAACATTTCAGGGGAAAGGTCTGTCACATAGACACCCAACATCTGTGATACCTCTCCCAACCACTAAGGCATACCCGCCAACCTGGGGTGTTACACTTGCCTCCCACACACACAGCCGACAGACATTACTGTGTAACATTGATATTGCTCTGACAGCTCAGGAGTCATATTCATCAGCCAATCAACAACATTCTCCTACAGATTAGGTGAGAACACAAAATGGCTGCCTCCACTTTCTATTTGGGAAATGTTCCCTTCTCATTTCAGCTACAACGAGAAACTATTTTCACAATAAGTTCAGCATTTTAATGTAATTGGCTTTGATCCCCTGGAGATAGCACCTGGTGCGTGAATGCAAAGAGGTTAAACTGCACCTGGGGACTGGTGACGCGCTGCCCTTCCTTCTGCGCAAAAAACCACCTCGGCTATTGTCGGACAACCTTTCATCGCTTCCAGCTCTGTGCACAGAGGATGATCCGCCTAGCAGAAACTTAATTCTGATTCCAGGAGGTGTTCAGGGCAAGCCGCAAGCTGGAATTAGCTCTGAATAATATTTATGAAAGACATTTGCAATGAATTTTAATCTGCCCCATTAGTTGACTGGTGAATGTTCCCAGAGAAGAGGGTGAGAAGGGTTTGGAATATTAAGTGATTAAAGGTTATGAGGGACGTTTCACTTGAAACGCTGTTATCCCAACTAATTGGATTCCTAATCACCTGGAGGTTACGATCTCTGCGCAGGTGCCTGGAATAAAAATCATCGCCCAATTAGCCAAACATAATCCCTGCTCCTCTGCCGCTGAATATCCCAAATGCCCGAGACAAGGACTCGATGGCCGGAAACACAAACAACGCAGCAATATTCTGACCAGCGCATTTACTAGCCACCGACATCTGCTGCCGACGCCACATTACAGGGGGTTAGGTTATAGTTACTGATGAGTTATTCTAAGACATCTTACAGCCGGGTCTTCTGTCTTTCATGTTGTAAAGCTGTGAGGGGCTGCAGTGATGGGGACAGAATTCTGTTTTCAGATTTTATATATATATATATATATATATGTATATATAGGGCCCAGTGGCTTAGGGGCCCCGAACCCAGCTAATATAATTGTTTACCAAGCGGGGTTCGGCCACTTCCCTGGGCCTGAAAAGGGGAACTCACCAGTGGCGATATCTCCCTCTAAAGCTCCACACTAATATGATCCCATAATCCTGTGTCACACTCCCAGATACAGCTGAAATATGCAGCAAGCTCAGCAGTGTCGGAGCGTAGGCTCCTGCTTGTTCACAGTGTGAAGCTGAGCACCAATAGACTTTCTCAGAGAGGGATATTAAGAATATCTCCACTTAACTGGAATGTCCTGTATTAGAAAGTCTCCCCTCAGATAGTAGCTGGCAGGTCCCTGACCCCTGTGTGGCATAATGTGTACTGGTGTGGCCCCCACTGAGAGTACCATCAGTTCCTGTATACAGTGTGCACTCTGTCCTGTACTGCACGCTGCATTACACTGGTGACGGTGGGCAGTGTCAGCACCTGGAGGTCCCTGGCGGCAGTGGAGGCTCACGTGAGTGACGGAGAGAAAAGGGGCTGCGCTGACCACTAGTGGCAGTTGGCCCGCGGTGAAGGGGGGCAGCGCTGTGCTGCAAGGTGTATCCTGGTCTCCGGTGACCTGCGGTGCTGGGATGGCGGCTGAATGTGCTGAAACCGGCAGTAGTATTTCCGGTGGTACCTCTGGTATCCCGCGCATCCCAGCAGATGTGGTCAGAGGCGGTACTTACCTCTAGGAAGGCGGATAGTCAGGCGGATACTGCTCCTGGTAGGCGGGCCTCATATTAGCAGCAGTGTAAGGAAAGGCGGCGAGCCAGCGTTTGTTCCCTTCCCAAAATAAGGTGGGCGGAGCATAGCCCAAAGGAGGGAGGAGGTTTATGCCTGAAAGACGCCCCTTACAGTGAACCTAGAGAGGCTCTAAGTTGGGTTCCTAGCCATCCTGTATTGGTAACCCTGATCCCAGCCTCAAATATGTAACCGTATATAAAGCGGCGGCCTCGCAGCCCGATCGTACGCTCACACAGCAGGGGAATTACTAAGCAGCAGATGTTACACATTACTGTAGACTGTAATTCAGTGCGATGAAACGCAGCTGTAAATTGCTGATCCATAGCTCTGTACCTCCCAGCATCATCCAGTGTATCTGTGTGTTTTCAGTATCCTATGGAATGTCCCATGATATAAACTGATACAGTTTATTATAATTGTCTACCAAGTACATTCTCAACTTCTGTTGCTGCAATTGTGTTGCCCAGAGAGACCCAGACTATATATACTGTGTATATACTACATATAGGCCCTCATTCCGAGTTGTTCGCTCGCTAGCAGTTTTTAGCAGCATTGCACACGCTAGGCCGCCGCCCTCTGGGAGTGAATCTTATCTTAGCAGAATAGCTACTAAATAATTCCCTGCAGTTTCTGAGTGGCTCCAGACCTACTCCTAGATTGCGATCACTGCAGACTGTTTGGTTCCTGGTTTGACGTCACAAACACGCCCTGCGTTCGGCCAGACACTACCCCGTTTCCCCAGCCACTCCTGCGTTTTCGTCTGGCACACCTTTGTTTTTTAGTACACTCCCGGAAAACGCTCAGTTACCACCCAGAAACACCCACTTCCTGTCAATCACTCACCGATCAGCAGAGCGACTGAAAAACGTCGCTCGGCCCTGTGTAAAATTGCATAGTTTTGTGTGAAAGTACTTAGTGCGTGCGCCCTGCGGCCCATACGCCTGCGCAGGCTTGGACTGGCCCACAGGGGTACAGGGGAAACCACCGGTGGGCCCTACTGCCTGGGGGCCCTCCTCCTGCTCTAAGGATCAGGTTCTAGACTGTGCACTTGAATTATACATTATACATATGTTACATTATACTGCACAGGACTATGGTGTATTCTCTACAGTGCATTATACATTATACATATGTTACATTATACTGCACAGGACTATGGTGTATTCTCTACAGTGCATTATACATTATACATATGTTACATTATACTGCACAGGACTATGGTGTATTCTCTACAGTGCATTATACATTATACATATGTTACATTATACTGCACAGGACTATGGTGTATTCTCTACAGAGCATTATACATTATACATATGTTACATTATACTGCACAGGACTATGGTGTATTCTCTACAGTGCATTATACATTATACATATGTTACATTATACTACACAGGACTATGGTGTATTCTCTACAGTGCATTATACATTATACATATGTTACATTATACTGCACAGGACTATGGTGTGTTCTCTACAGTGCATTATACATTATTCATATGTTACATTATACTGCACAGGACTATGGTGTATTCTCTACAGTGCATTATACATTATACATATGTTACATTATACTGCACAGGACTATGGTGTATTCTCTACAGTGCATTATACATATGTTACATTATACTGCACAGGACTATGGTGTATTCTCTACAGTGCATTATACATTATACATTATACATATGTTACATTATACTGCACAGGACTATGGTGTATTCTCTACAGTGCATTATACATTATACATATGTTACATTATACTGCACAGGACTATGGTGTATTCTCTACAGTGCATTATACATTATACATATGTTACATTATACTACACAGGACTATGGTGTATTCTCCACAGTGCATTATACATTATACATATGTTACATTATACTGCACAGGACTATGGTGTGTTCTCTACAGTGCATTATACATTATTCATATGTTACATTATACTGCACAGGACTATGGTGTATTCTCTACAGTGCATTATACATTATACATATGTTACATTATACTGCACAGGACTATGGTGTATTCTCTACAGTGCATTATACATATGTTACATTATACTGCACAGGACTATGGTGTATTCTCTACAGTGCATTATACATTATACATTATACATATGTTACATTATACTGCACAGGACTATGGTGTATTCTCTACAGTGCATTATACATTATACATATGTTACCTTATATTATACTGCACAGAACTATGGTGTATTCTCTACAGTACATTATACATTATACATATGTTACATTATACTGCACAGGACTATGGTGTATTATCTACAGTGCATTATACATTATACATATGTTACCTTATACTGCACAGAACTATGGTGTCTTTTCTACAGTGCATTGCTGTTATTATAAGGCGCTCATAACCTTATTGTGATTACATAAACCTTTCTTAAGCTAGCTTATCACTAAAATAAATTGACACAACACTGAAATAAAGACACGGACACGGTAGCTGGAGTTAAAGGTCAGATGATATTTATTGATCGCTGACCAACTCTTTAAACTATAATTGTCATTGAATTGGAATTAATTTAGATTGCAAAGTTAAATTTAGATTGGAGGATGGCAAAGGAAAAGTCGCTACCAGACACCAGCTCCAGTCACCTGGATGAAATCCACCAACCAAGGAGGGGAGTTTCCAAACCCCGCCTCCTTCCTGCATAACCCGCATTGTGCTGGCCTCACCACTCTTTTCTCTGGCAAACGTTCGGTTCCTGCAGGGGAACGTCTAAATGTCCAACCGCAAGGGAAGGACACACCTGCCGTCCTTCTAAAGAGGGTGCCCCACAATGACCACTTATGCCGTTTGACCGCTGGTTGGTAGCGACTTCCCGCCACCAAAGGTTTACAAAACCGCCACCGCCATCCGAACCAACAAACTAAGAACAAACTAAAGAGCCCTAACGAAAAGGACCAAAAATATCCTCCAGGAAAAACTGCACTCCGTCCGGAGAAAGATGAACCCCATCCTCCTTGTAGAACTGCCGGTTACGCAGCACAAGTAAAGGAAGCCTGACCGCTACTCCCCCTATGGCCCTAACAAACAGAGATACCGCCGCATTCACCTTCTGGCGAGCTATTCTCCAGAGCTGAGAAACGCACCGCACCCCGCCAATGAAAACGCGGCACTATCTCCGACCACACAATACAGACTCCTGACCAGTGACAACGAATCGCCACCAAATCCGCCTTAATGGACAAAATTAAATCTATGCCCTTAACTCGGCCCAAATCATTGTCACCTAAATGCAGGACGATACAACTGGGGAGACCCCAGCTGCGCTCACGATGAAAAAGGAGCCGCAACAAATCACCCTAAAGCATGCCCCTGACACCTACCCAACGCAACTCCCTAGATCCGAAAACAGCAGCCGCCCTAAAGGTGCATACACACGGAGCGATATAACTGAGCGATTTTGACTATATAGTCAAAATCGCTCAGAAAGTTAGTGCACATCTCTCCATGTGTACACATCCAGCGATAGCGATGCGCGTCCCCGCCAGGTCGCTATCGCTGCTAAAAATAGACTGTGCAGGCAAGTCAATTTTGGCTATGTCGCTGGAAAAGAAAAAGCATCCCCTTGCTTGAATGAGTTAGCCAAAATCGCCCATAGCCAAAATCGCTGGTAAAGTTAGTCAAAATCTCCTACAGCCAGTTCAAGGGAAATCGCTCAGTAAAAATCTCTCATAGTCAAAATCTCTCCGTGTGTATGCACCTTTAGTGCCATGGGATGCCTCGCCGCCCAAAAAACATAAGAATGGCTAACCAGCCACACATGCTCCCCAAAATCAACGGCAGCTGAAAAAGAAAAACACCCTAACATCAGAAATTTGAACACAAAACATAGATAATGCAATAAACGAAATAACCCAAGTGAAGGAGAAAACTCAAAAAACCTCCCGTGGACCGTAAGAGAACAGCCAATTGAAATTAGGCCCCCTCGGAGGAAAATTTAAAAATTCACTTCACACCCTCGATTCCTGAACGTAGGCGTTCAAAAACCGACGAGTAAACAAGTTTTTGGGTTAGCGCAACAGGCGCAACTACATCTTATCACAACGGACATAAGACTTATAGGAGGCAGACTTCCAACGGCCCAGCTCCCGAATAGCCGCAGGGGATGAGCCAGTAGCCGCTGCATGGGTAGCCGCCCCAATCCGAAAGGAATGGGTACCGAAGTCCTCCCCGCGCAAGCCTAGCGCCTCCAAACATTTCTTAAACAATGCGGCAAATTAAAACTTCGTCAGCGGGCCAGCGTGCGCATGCACCAGCAACTGGTCGCCCCCTGAAGGCCTCAACCGGAGATACTCCTGTGCCAACCTCAGCGGGCACACACTCGCTTCCTCCCGGGCCTTCAAGGACACCCAGTGACCCCGACCTGTTTGATCTGTCTTGGACTGCACAATCCTACAGAACAACAGGCCATTCTGCAGGCGCACATTCCCGTAAAGCATACCGGAGTCACGAGATGCCTTACTGCACGCCACTAACACACTCACCCGGAAAGCCCCCAAAAAAGCTAGCGCAAAAGCACATCTAAATAGAGCCACCTCGACGTCCGAGGTCGCAATGTGAGGCAGCACACGCAGCAACTCCGTTAGAAGATGCAACGTCACGGTTCTACGGGAGTCCGCCGGCGCCGGACGCAACCTAGCCCATCCTTTAAGCGCTCTGGAAAGGACAAAAGACCCGGTGGGGTCCGTCATCCCGCGGAGCCGAGAGTGAAAAGCAAAGCCCGCAAGGGCAGAAGACATGGCCGCTTTTGACCTACCCCTTTGATAATGTTCCCAAACAAAGGCCAGCAAAACGTCAGCCGGGGACTCACCTGCCACACCGTATCTACTTTGAAAGGCCGACCAATCACGCCAGGCCGCATCATACGCCCTGAGCGTGGAAGGAGCCAACGCACACCTGGCCAGAGCAGCTAACCGACTCAACAATCTGCCAGACAGAAGGCGGGCACGGCAAACCCTCCGCAGCCGCTCCCGGAACCAATGCCCGGAATCTAACAAACTGGAACCGAGACAACGCATCCGCAATTCCGTTGTCGATGCCGGGAACGTGACGGGCCCTGAAATTAATATTGCGCCGCAAGCAAACTAACACCATATGACGCAACAGCCGCAAAGCCTGCGGAGAGGACGAACGCTGGTTATTGATAGCGTGCACCACCCCCGAGTTGTCGCAACGGAACGAAATGTCCCGATTCGAGAACTGGCCGGCCCACAACTCAAGGGCAACTATGATCGGTAACGACTCCAGCAAAAGGAGATTCTTGGTGAAACCCCGTGCCACCAAGAGGGCGGCCAAGCAGCAGCACACCATGCCCCGGCAAAAAACGCCCCAAAGCCCTGACTGCCCGAAGCATCCGTGAACAACTGGAGCCAACTGCTGGAACAACAAGGGGGAGGCCACAAAACCTCCCTGTTGAAGGATACCAGGAAAGAAACCCAAATCCGCAAATCATCCCTGATCTCACGGGAAAGGTACACGGTGTGATGCTGCCGGACCGTCCCCGCCGTGGCCCGTTCAAGTTTGCGACAGAAAACCCTCCCCATGGGGATAATCCGACACGCAAAGTTGAAAGAACCCAGCAAAGACTGTACCTGCTTAAGCCGAACCCTTACCTAAACAATCATGAATTAAGCCCAACAGCTTCCGCACTTTGTCCTCGGGGAGGCGACAACAACCCGCCACCGTGTCAATTTCGATTCCCAAATAGCTAAGGCAACTGCAGGGGCCCTCACACTTGTCCTGCGCTATGGGAACTCCCAAGCTGTCGAACAAGGACCTAGCCACCACCAGAATACCCCCACAGATCGAACTGCCCCCTGGGCCCACAAAGAGAAAATCGTCCAGGTAATGGGCCACCCCAGGTTGCCCGGAGGCGGCTTGGATGCACCAGTGCAAAAACGAGCTAAATCTCTCAAAATAGGCGCAGGAGACCGAACAGCCCATGGGGAGACACCGATCCACGTAAAACTCGTCCCCCAATTTGAAACCCAGGAACCGCAGGGAATCCGGGTGGAGGGGCAGGAGCCGAAAAGCCAATTCCACGTCCAATTTTGCCAACAGGCCCCCCGGACCACGGTCCCGTACCAAGCGCAGAGCGTCATCCAAAGACTGATAACGCCCCCTGCACACGGCCTCAGGAATGGAGTCATTAACCAAAACGCCAGGAGGATGTGACAAGTGCTGTATCAAGCGGAACTTACCCGGGGCCTTCTTGGGCACCACCCCAACGGGGGAAATACACAAGGAGGGCAGAGGGGGAAAAACGTAGGGCCCGCACATCCGCCCCAAGATGATCTCCGCGTCTTCTTTCCGCCGGACCACATGCGGGTATTCGCGAGCCGACTTCAAATTCTGGCGCGCCACCACGTGCACCGAATCCGAAATGGGCAGGCGAAAACCGTACTGAAAACCCTCCAAAAGGAACAACGCCGCCGACCTGTCGGGGTATAAATGAAGCCAGCGACGCAATTCAGGCACTCGAATAGGGGAGGGGGCCTTATTTACCAAATTCACCGGCCTCGGCTGGAGCGGAGGGCTTACCGCTCGCCGCCGAGGTGCAGTCTTTGGCCGGGTGACTGCCCCGCACAACTTACAGGAGTGGCGAAAACGACAATTTACGCCCCTAGTGCATTTCCCTTCGTTGTAGGCAAAACACCTGCCTCTCCCTGATGACCGGGAACCCGACACCACGGCCGCCGCGGGCTTCTTGACCGCAGCGTCCGTGGAGGGCTTGACCTGTTGGGTGACTTCCAACCACTCTTCGACATCCTTAAACCCTGCGGGCAGAATGGGGTTGCCATCCTGATCACGACGGAATTTCTCGTCGTAATCCCGCCTTGGATTTTAAGTACATGTCATGCACCAAAAACAAATATTTGACCAAATTGGGATACTCAGCGGGCCGCGATTCGGTGTAGCAAGCCGTAAAAACCAAGAAACCCCGCAACAACTGGAGAAAATTACGGAACGCACTCTCACCCATGCCCCCCGGCTTCTTAGCTGCCTCAAAAGCCTGCCGCATCTCATCCGTAAGGGTGAAGATGTACACATACTTCCCCTTCCTGATTTTTTCCAGCATCCTCTTGCGCACCCCCCGAGTAACGGCCGTGTTGGCGCAATGCACCATCTCCGTAAAATGGGGGGGGGGGGTCAGAGGGAACCGCCGACGCCGGCGCTGTAGCCTTCCGCGATTCCTTAGCCACGCGCCGCGCGATAAGTCTAGCCAGCTTACGCGGGCGTTGCGGAGAACCTGAAGAAACACTGCTAGTAGAGGTGGAAGAAGGGCTAGAAGAACAATGGGAAGTAATAGCGAGCTCACCCGCGTCTGAAGTGCCCGGAACAGCGTCGTCTGTCGCACCCGACTCCAGCGGCGGTGGAATATCTTCCATCGGTGCCGCGGCCGCCGTCCTCTCCGACCTCCGGCCCCTCCACGACGAAGACCCGGAACTTGCCAGCACCTGAGAGGATGAAACAGAGGGGACAACAGGCACAGGAGAAAACAGCGCATCAACAGAAATGGGGGGGACAGGCGGGAGGGGGGGCAAAACACCGTCACGCGGCGGAGGGGGGCCAGCGGGTAGCGGTGGGACAGTACCACCCACGGCGGGGGACGAAACGGCGTGGGGGAAGGCAGACCCGTTCACCGTCGCGCCCTCCACGGTGTAGGCAGGAAGCCACGCCGGAGGAGGAGGGTGCCCGGCCGGCACCTGAAATGCCGACGAGACCGGTTGGAATGGCGTAGGAGCGAGGGGCGGCTGCCAAAACTGGGAGGACCCAGAATACGAGCCCGCCAAGGCAGGGGAGGGGATTGCAAACCGGGGGCCCCCGGCCGACCACGTGGGTAGGACGCCCGCGGTCGAACTGGCACCATACTGGTAAAAGTGCGGTGTGGACGAAACCGGGAGGCCCGTAAAAGGCACTCCGGAGGACGCAGGTGACGCCTGCGCAACTGGCCAGGGAAGGCCACCTGTAAAAAACTGTCCCCCGGCAAAACCATGAGGCGCGGCAAACGATGGAGGAGGGCCAGGCAGGTGGAACGCAGCCGCCATAGACGACTGCATCGCCACCAGCTGCACCGTCCCCAATGGGCCGGGGGGAAGAGCCTGGAGCCCGACGCCCGGGGATGCCGACGCGGGAACATAACCAGCGAGTGACCGGGACCCAAAAGAAAACGCCCCCACTGCGAGATCCCTCGCCGGGGAACCCAGCACCGGAGTTGCCTGGGGGGCTCCCGACGGGACAACCTGCGCAAACCCCACCCCCTAAAGTATACTGGGGCCCGCCCTCACCATTCCATCCCCAGCCGCCCGTGTAACAGAGGTTACAGGGTCTCCCTGCAACCCCACCACGTATTGCCCACCCAGCAGTGTGCGCCCCCCGCAGCCCGCCCACGGACGCCAGGCACCACGTGGGCGCCCGCGCCGCTGGCCGGAGCCGCCGGCGGGAGGGGAAGGGGAGCCGAGCCGCAGGTAGTAGCGCCGGGTGAGAGAGCCGCCCGGCGCACCGAGGCCTCCGGGGACGCCTGCGGCCGCGGACCGGCCGAGACGTCCTCCGCCGCAGCATGACCCGAGCGGCCGCCTGACACGCGATCACCGCTGGCAGGGTCGCGGGCCGCCGCGATGCAGCGGCCGCCGGGATACATCTCCGTGGGGCCGCACTCCGGGATCGCGAGTGGGGGGTGCCCGCGGCTTCCACGAGGCGGCGGGAGGGGGGGCGGATCGGCGGGGACGCGGCATCCTAGGGCAGCAGCAAAGCGGGGCACAGCAGCAGGGTGATGAACTAAGCAGCAGGGGAATACTGAAAATAAAACAGTAGAAACAGCAACTAACACCTCACTTTATAAAACAAAGGGGGACAAGATTGACACAATGGCAAATAAATGTAGAATACTTAGCCTTCCTGGGCCATACGATAAAACTGGCAAGAGGAAGTCTGAGGCACATGACCCTGCCCTATATACTCTCCTGAGACCAACCCCTTACAGCTTGACTGACAACCCACTGATCCTATAGGAAAAACCCACCGGAAAATATGATCTGCCTAGCAACTGCTTAGTCATAACACAACCAATCACAAAAAGTTGGGCTCTTATATGGCCTCGGGCTTACGCAGCCTTCAGCTAATCTTCTGTTATTAATCTGGTACATTATCATGCATGCAGCAGCTGAATTCACTGTATATATTTATGAAGGGGCCCAGACGTTGCACTCTCTAATTGTTAGTCAAACCAATGAGGTGGCAGGCCACACCCCCTCCACAGACTGGCCACACCCCTAAACATGGGCCCCTACTACTGCATTCCCCCGGTGGGCCCTACATGCCCCAATCCGACACTGCGCATGCGCAGAATTGCAGTTTTTTAGCCTGATCGCAATTCTGCTAAAAACGGCAGCGAGCGATCAACTCGGAATGACCCCTGTTGCCTGGTGTAAGATTCCCAAAACTGCTTCACTTTTGCCTGGACACTGACTAACTAGTGACATCGCTGTAAAAGTATTGTCCTATAGTCGTATAGAGACAAGGGGCTCAGCAATACTACATTGCAGCAATACACTTATTTTATCCCATAACAGCTCATTAAAAGGAGAAAAAACAACTCATAAACTTCTCTACAGGAAGTGTTTTATTCTACATTTAGTGCAAAGAGAGTAGTGCAAAAGAGTAACATTCTCATTGTAAGTGCACCACCTCTACAGATTTAACTGGTTACTAATAATATATGAGAGCACTACGGTAAGTCAGGCTCAGTATGTAACACATTCTCATCGTTAGTGCCCCACCTCTACAGATTTAACTGGTTACTAATAATATATGGGAGCACTACGGTAAGTCAGGCTCAGTATGTAACACATTCTCATCGTAAGTGCACCACCTCTACAGATGTATCTGGTTACTAATGATATATGGGAGCACTACAGTAAGTCAGAATCAGCATATAACACATTATCATCATAAGTGCACCACCTCTACAGATTTAGTTGGTTGCTAAAGATATATGGGAGCACTACGGTAAGTCAGGCTCAGTATGAAACACATTCTCATTGTAAGTGCACCACCTCTACAGATTTAACTGGTTACTAATGATATATGGGAGCACTATGGTATGTCAGGCTCAGAATGTAACACATTGTCATTGCAAGTGCACCACCTCTACAGATTTAATTGGTTGCTAATGATATATGGGAGCACTATGGTAAGTCAGGCTCAGTATGTAACACATTGTCATTGCAAGTGCACCACCTCTACAGATTTAATTGGTTGCTAATGATATATGGGAGCACTATGGTAAGTCAGGCTCAGTATGTAACACATTCTCATTGTAAGTGCACCACCTCTACAGATTCAACCGGTTACTAATGATATATGTGAGCATTATGGTAAGTCAGGGTCAGTATGTAACACATTCTCATTGTAAGTGCACCACCTCTACAGATTTAACTGGTTACTAATAATATATGGGAGCACTACAATAAGTCAGGCTCAGTATGTAACACATTCTCATCGTAAGTGCACCACCTCTACAGATTTATCTGGGTACTAATGATATATGGGAGCACTACGGTAAGTCAGGATCAGCATATAACACATTATCATCATAAGTGCACCACCTTTACAGATTTAATTGGTTGCTAAAGATATATGGGAGCACTACGGTAAGTCAGGCTCAGTATGAAACACATTCTCATTGTAAGTGCACCACCTCTACAGATTTAACTGGTTACTAATGATATATGGGAGCCCTATGGTAAGTCAGGCTCAGAATGTAACACATTGTCATTGCAAGTGCACCACCCCTACAGATTTAATTGGTTGCTAATGATATATGGGAGCACTATGGTAAGTCAGGCTCAGTATGTAACACATTGTCATTAGAAACATAGAAACATAGAATTTGACGGCAGATAAGAACCACTTGGCCCATCTAGTCTGCCCCTTTTTTTTTTTTATCCTTTAGGCAATCTCAACCCTTTTTTAACCTTAATTCTTTGTAAGGATATTCATATGCCTGTCCCAAGCATGTTTAAATTGCCCTACAGTCTTAGCCTCTACCACCTCTGATGGGAGGCTATTCCACTTATCCACTACCCTTTCTGTGAAGTAATTTTTCCTTAAATTTCCCCTGAACCTCCCCCCCCTCCAGTCTCAATGTATGCCCTCGAGTTCTAATACTTCTTTTCCTTTGAAGAATGTTTCCCTCCTGAACTTTGTTAAGACCCTTGATATATTTGAAAGTTTCTATCATGTCCCCCCTTTCCCTTCTCTCCTCCAAACTATACATGTTAAGATCTTTTAGCCTTTCCGGGTAAGTTTTGTGATGTAGGCCATGCACCATTTTAGTTGCCCTTCTTTGTACACTCTCTAATGTATTTATATCCTTCTGGAGATAGGGTCTCCAGAACTGGACACAGTATTCCAGATGGGGCCGTACCAATGACCTATACAGTGGCATTATTACTTCTTTTTTCCTGCTACTGATTCCTCTCCCTATGCAACCAAGCATCTGACTTGCCTTTCTCATTGCTTTGTTGCATTGCTTTCCTGCCTTCTAGTCACTTGAAATAGTGACTCCTAAATCCCTTTCCTCCTCAGTAGTTTCCATTATAGTACCCTTGATACTATATTTAGCCTTTGGGTTTTTGAGACCCAAGTGCATGATTTTGCATTTTTTAGCATTAAACTGTAGTTGCCACGTTCTTGGCCATTTCTCAAGCCTACCTAGGTCATTTATCATTTGTTTTACCCCTCCCGGTGTGTCTACCCTGTTGCATATCTTTGTATCATCTGCAAAAAGGCATATCTTCCCTTCAATACCATCTGCAATGTCACCAACAAAGATATTAAAGAGAACTGGACCAAGTACAGATCCCTGGGGTACTCCACTGGTAACATTTCCCTCCATAGATTGCACTTCATTAACTACGACTGTCTGTTTCCTATCCTTTAACCAGGTTCTTATCCATTTAACTGATTTATAATCCACCCCCAGGCTTTCAAGTTTATTTAGCAGTCTGCGATGTGGGACAGTGTCAAATGCCTTACTAAAGTCTAGATATGCTACATCTACAGCTCCCCCTTGATCTATTATTTTCATCACAGAGTCAAAAAAAAACAATAAGAGTTGTTTGGCATGATCTCCCACCAGTAAATCCATGCTGTTTTGGATCCTGTAAGTTGTTTGATTTAAGATATTCCACTACTCTTTCTTTTAATAGTTTTTCCATTACTTTCCCTACTACTGATGTAAGGCTTACTGGTCTGTAGTTACTTGCTTCTACCTTGCTTCCACTTTTGTGCAGTGGAACTACATTTGCTCTTTTCCAGTCCTCTGGAATAGCACCTGTATTTAGTGACTGGTTAAATAATTCTGTTAAAGGTGTAACTAGCACATCTTTTAGCTCTTTGAGTATCCTTGGGTGTATCCCATTTGGTCCCATTGATTTATCCACTTTTAGTTTTGAAAGTTCTGTTAGGACCTTCTCCTCTGTAAATGTATTTTCAGCTACCTTATTTTTCTGAATGTCCTTGCAACTTAACTGTGGCCCCATTCCTTCTTATGTAGTAAATACTGAGCAAAAATAATTATTTAGGTGATCTGCTATTGCCTTGTCTCCCTCCACCAAATGCCCACTCTCTGTCTTAAGTCTTATTATTCCTCCATTTGATTTTCTCCTTTCACTTATATACTTAAAAAAAGTTTTGCCCCCTTTATCTACTGACTGGGCCATTTTCTCCTCAGCTTCTGCTCTTGCACATCTGATCACTTTCTTGGCATCCTTCTGTCTGTCCAGATACACCTCTTTGTCGTTATTATTTTGAGTCTGTTTGTATTTCCTAAAAGCCATCTTTTTTGCTTTCACACTAGCTGATACTTCTTTTGTGAACCACACTGGTTTCCTTTTCCTGGTGCTTTTCCTAACCCTTTTGATACAAAGGTCTGTTGCCCTTAGTATTGCACTTTTCAGTTTTTTCCACCTCTCCTGCACTCCTTCCAAGTTCCTCCAGTCCGCCAATGAATCACTTAACCATCTCCCCATTTTTGCAAAGTCAGCATTTCTAAAATCCAACACCTTTGTTTTTGTGTGACAGGAGTTGGATCCTGTCTTTATACTAAACCATACTGCTTGATGATCACTGGATCCCAGGTGCTCACCCACATATATATCAGATATCCTATCACCATTTGTAAGAATTAGATCTAATATTGAGTCTTTGCGAGTGGGCTCCATCACCAATTGCTTGAGAGATGCTCCCTGTAAGGAATGTAGAAATTTGCCACTTGTAGCTGAACTTGCAAAAGACCCCTCCCAATTTACATCAGGTAAATTAAAGTCTCCCATGATTATGACTTCTCCCTTTAAAGCCATTTTAGAGATGTCCAACAATAGGTTCCTGTCCAAATCCTGCCCCTGGCCTGGTGGTCTATAGATTACCCCAATGCGAATAATGTCCTTCTTCCCTGTTTCTATGGTGACCCAAAGGGCCTAAGTTTTGGCTTCAATATTTTGTATTAAAGTGGCATTTATGCTTTTTTTCACATACATTGCTACCCCTCCTCCTATTCTTCCTATTCTATCCTTCCTAAATAAATTATATCCTGGTATAACTATGTCCCAGTCATGATTCTCATTGCACCAAGACTCTGTAATTGCCACAAAATCCAGGTTATCCCTTGTCATTATCGCAATTAGCTCTGGAATTTTGTCTCCTAAGCTCCTAGCATTTGCAGACATAGCTTTAAGAATTTTGTCTGTGCATTTGTTATTAGTAGCCATGTCCAGAGCGTACAAAATAAATGACAAGTTTAAAGTTGAAATTACCTGTTTGGGGATGTTGTCATTGCAAGTGCACCACCTCTACAGATTTAACTGGTTGCTAATGATATATGGGAGCACTATGGTAAGTCAGGCTCAGTATGTAACACATTCTCATTGTAAGTGCACCTCCTCTACAGATTCAACCGGTTACTAATGATATATGTGAGCATTATGGTAAGTCAGGGTCAGTATGTAACATATTCTCATTGTAAGTGCACCACCTCTACAGATATAACTGGTTACTAATGGTATATGGGAGCATTATGGTAAGCATTATGGCATTATGGTAAGTCAGGATCAGTATGTAACACATTCTCATGGTAAGTGCACCACCTCTACAGATTTAACCAGCAAGTGATACTAAATTGAAAATCCTTGTCAAAATTAAATCTGATGTCCACAGTAGTGCCCCATATACACAATGCCCACAGTAATGCCCCTTATACATAATGCCCACAGTAGTGCCCCCTATACATAATGGCCACAGTAATAGTGCCCCATATACACATAATGTCCACAGAAGTGCCACTTATGCACATGGACACTGCACGCCTGCATTAGGCAGTAGTACAGGAAGCTCAGGCACACTATGTATATATTCTATATGCTCCTGGCTGCATTTGCTGTGTGCACTATTGTACATGGACATTGCACACCTTTATTAACCCTGAGTTACCTACAGACCTGCTCCTGCCAGCTACTGAATGATCCCCAGGTTATGGGCATATCACTTCCGCTGATACCTGTCCAGCTCTGTGCAGCTGAGCCCTGATCACTCTGCCATAGTGATAGAACACTGACATCATGGTGATATGTGTCTATTCCTGAGATAAGGGTGATAACAATAAACAGTTTTCATAATATTGCAGAGGTGACAAAACTATTGGTGGAACCTGGGTGGTCTCAATAGGATGAACAGCAGAATGTGAAATGGTGCTTAATCCGGCAAGATGGCAGTTCCTGACAAGAATTGAATACACCCCATAGTGTAATAAAGTCTGGGTACTGTTTATAGCTCCACCTAATTGAGAGACAACTATTCTACAAAGTTTTCTTGTAGTGGAAAGAAAGACAACTTAAACAATCTAAAAATACACATAGAAAAATAAAATCTACAATTTATCTTGTCACATGCAAGAATAGCAGCAGCCTCAGTACTACTTACACACTGGGACAGGACTCAGGAGGATTCTCTGTTTATGTCTCTCTCTCGATCCGAATGCTCTCATTAGATAACAGGTTACACAGGACCCAGACACTCAGATGGGGTGGAGGAGAAGCTGGGATCCTTGGATCACTTATAGTATAGCTATCTCCCCCCTCCTATCTCTCCTCTGGTTGGGAAGCTCTGTCGGTAGCTCATAAAACCTGATATTCCTGTGTCTCTGCCTGCACTGCATACTATCCTGCTCGCATTCTGGCTGCCTGGTTCTGCTGCTGCACAAGAGGGAGAGCCAGTGATGTCAGTGTGCTCCAGCTGGGGTGGATCCCCTGCACCACCATCCTTAGTCTGGCTGTGTCTAACAGTGGTGTGCGGTGGGCCATGCATAAGCAGTGACATCATCCTGCGTGGTTCACTTCACAGACAGGAGAAGGAGACAGGGCAGGCGCATACTCCACTCCAACAAATGTAATCTCCCCAGGCGGATATAGCTGTATGACCCTGGTCTAGAGGGTTATGTGGTACATGATACAAGCCGGTGAATGTGGAAGGGTGTTCTGTGCTAGTGTGGTATGTCATTAGTAGTCGGGTGATGTCATATCTGTACCTTCCCGCCGTCGTCTGTCTCAGCCTCCTGAAAAGCTCCGGACGTCACTCCTGTGGATGTTTTGGCAGAGAGATGAGGGCAACCCCCAGAGGACCTCCACAGAAAACGTGTCAGACAGAATGTATGTAAAAGGATGTCTGTATTTATTTCTAGAGCCTCTGAATACAGGTGAGGATGGGTCACTTCAATCAAAGGAACATACGACAAGCGTTCCTCAAATCACGTCAGATACAGGAATCACTAACGCCTGCTCAACCGCTGTCAGTTATTCTACTTCGCAGTTTACCATCATGTCTACTCAATCATGGAATGATATAGGGGGACATGTACTAAGCAGTGATAAAAGTGGAGAAGTTGCCCATGGCAACCAATCAGCATTGACGTGACTTTTATAATTTGCATACTATAAACATATACAGATCAGCTGATGGGTTGCCATGGGCAACTTCTCCACTTTTATCACTGCTTAGTACATCTACCCCTCAGTCACATACATTCCTATGCACTCTCAATATGGTTTGGTTCAATTAAACGTAAATAGATGAATAGTCCAGAACACAATGTCGTCTTTGTGTTCAACACCAGTCTATGAGGTCTATTTATTAACATTATTTTAGTATCACCTGAATGTATAAAGGACATTTGGAGCAGATTTCATGAAAAACTGCTCCAAACCCTTTATTTCACTTTTTTTAGTAACCCGCATCCATTCCCATCCTTATAATCAGTGGCGTAAGTTCGTCACAGTCGCCTGGAGGCAAGATAAATATTGGTGCCCCCCTATTTCCTATATTAAGATAGACATATGTAAGTATGTGTGCGTGTGTGTGTGTGCGTGCGTGCGTGCGTGCGTGCGTGCGTGCGTGCGTGTATGGAGTGTTCTGAAAAAAATGAATATACTGTATTTATACATTTAATTGTCTTTTATTTTAAATCACAAATTTCTTAGCAGTCATACCCAGGATTAGAACCCATTACCTGTTACACTGACAGCAGACACTTTACTGATGGAGTTATTTGCTCCTGTACAGGAAGCATGAGAATTCCAACTATATGAAGTTACGTGTAATTGTCAGAGAAGTATCTTCATATAGTTAGAATTCTCATATTTCCTATACAGGAGCAACAGCTTCATCAGTAAGGTGTCTGCTTCCAGTGTAATAGGATGTGGTTTCTAATCCTGGGTGTGACACTTGTAAAATGTGCATATTTAGTATAATAAAGAGGGTGTGATTTGTAAGGTGCAGGGACCAGTGAGGAAGTCAGCCACTGAAAAGACAGCGACAGCTATCAATTAACTTAATTCAATGGTGTCACAGAATGGGAGGAGAGGTGCCCCCCTACAGAGCAGGAGCCCGGCAGCAGATGACTCCGTTGCGTCCCAGAGTTCTGCCTCTGGTTATAATGAGAAATGTGATGTGGACAAATTTACTAAAAAAAAAAATGTGAAAAAACCCTGCAGTGTGCCATGTGGTAATAACAGCGCAGGCTGGCGAGATCACAGGGCAGCACTGCGATGTGCACCCTTTTGCCCCTGGCAGAGAAAGCTGAGCGGGGACCCGGCAGAGTGATCAGCGCTGTATCTCCGATGGATGCACAAGCTGATCACAGTGTAAAAAGGAGAAAAAAAAAGGGAAAAAAAAACCCAAAATCCATACTCACCAATCCAGGGAGCCGATGAGCGCTGCCGGGGACCGGGTCCCCCATATGCTGCAATGTGACCCTGGTGCAGTAAAGTGATGCTGCAAAGCAGCAGCGCACTCTACAGCACCGGGGGTCACCGTAGCGCACAGGATCCGGTGCCGGGCAGCCCAGCAGAAGTAGCGCGGACCAGCTCCCTGGACAGGTGAGTATATTGATCTTCTGAGGGGGGTCTGCAGTGCGCAGGGGCAGTCGCGACGGGGGGGTCGACCGGGCAGCGGCAGTAGTGGTGATGTCGGCAGGGGCGACACATGTGCAGTAGGATATTGGGGTATTTTTTACGAAAAATACCACGATGATGCTGTAGAGCAGAGGTTCTCAAACTCGGTCCTCAGGACCCCACACAGTGCATGTTTTGCAGGTCTCCTCACAGAATCGCAAGTGAAATAATTAGCTCCACCTGTGGACCTTTTAAAATGTGTCAGTGAGTAATTAATTCACCTGTGCACCTGCTGGGTTACCTGCAAAACATGCACTGTGTGGGCTCCCGAGGACCGAGTTTGAGAACCTCTGCTGTAGAGTGTCATCGCAGGGACAGAGCCTGACCGCAAGCTCTGTACCTGTACGCGATAATTGATACATCCCTGCAATGTAATCCATACTTGCCTACCTGCCCCTCTCCATGAGGGAGAAAATGCTCTGTTCCTGGACTTTCCTGGTAATGTATGATTGCCATCACCTGTGGTGAAACACCTTTCTTATCAATTACCCAGCTCACCACAGGTGATGGCAATCATACATTACCAGGAGAGTCCAGGAACAGAGCATTTTCTCCCTCATGGAGAGGGGCAGGTAGGCAAGTATGATGTAATCATACCCTCCAACATGACCCGCCCCACTAGGTACAAAATGCTCTGTTTCTGGACTTTCCTCTTAATTTATTATTGCCATCACCTGTGAAGAAACAGCTTTCTTATCATTTAACTAGTTCAACACAGGTGATGGAAATCATAAATTAAGAGGGAAGTCCAGAAACAGAGCATTTTGTACCTAGTGGGGCGGGTCAGGTTGGAGGGTCTGTGTAATCAGTTATCGCAGTGCGAGTTTGGGTGATTTTATCACCTGTCATCCGCATCTTGGATGGTGATAAATAGGCCCCTTAGTGATTTTATAGATTGTCCACATTAGTCTCTGTATAGTGTAGCACTGATCAATCCTCTCTGTCCCAGGACTGGAGATATAGGCCCTCATTCCGAGTTGGTCGCTCGCTAGCAGTTTTTAGCAGCCGTGCAAACACTAAGCCGCCGCCCTCTGGGAGTGTATGTTATCTTAGCAGTAGTGCAACCGAAAGGATCGCAGAGCGGCTACAAAAAAAAGATTGTGCAGTTTCTGAGGAGCTCCAGACCTACTCCTAGCTAGCGATCACTGCAGCCCGTTTAGTTCCTGTTTTGACGTCACGAACACGCCCTGCGTTCTCCCAGCCACTCCTGCGTTTTTATCTGGCACGTCTGCGTTTTTCCACACACTCCCCAAAACGGTCAGTTACCACCCACAAACGCCCACTTCCTGTCAATCACTCTGCGGCGGGCAGTGCGACTGGAAAGCGTCGCTAGACCTTGTGTGAAACTGCAATGGCTTTTGTGAAAGTACGTTGTGCGTTTTCCCGGACACTCCCAGAAAACAGTCAGTTGACTTGACACCCACAAACGCCCTCTTCCTGTCAATCTCCTTGCGACCAACCATGCAAACAGATCCGTCGCACAAGCTTATCACTGAGCGGCGATCCGCTTTGTACCTGTTCGGTGAGCCTGTGCATTGCGGGGCATACACATGCGCAATTTGTGCCTGATCACCCGCTGTATGAAAACGCACTTGGTGCCTTACAATATAAATTTAAATAAAACAAAACAAATATAGCAATAACTGTAATACCGCTTTCACATTGCAATAGCGGGTCACACCCGGGGACTTGTGCACAGCTCCTTCCCGGGTGCATGAGACCCCTATTAAACTGGCAGCACCAACCCCGCATATTGCCGGGTTGGTGACGTCAGTGATGACATGTGCGGAGCGGTGCCTGGAGATCAGATCACCCAGATCAGAGTGCCGCCTCTCCCTATAGTGCCGTCTCTCCCTATAGTGCCATCTCTCCCTATAGCACCATCTCTCCCTATAGTGCCATCTCTCCCTACAGCGCCGCCTCTCCCTATAGCACCATCTCTCCCCATAGTGCCATCTCTCCCTATAGCACCGCCTCTCCCTATAGCACCATCTCTCCCTATAGCGCCACCTCTCCCTATAGCGCCACCTCTCCCTATAGCGCCACCTCTCCCTATAGCACCGCCTCTCCCTATAGCGCCATCTCTCCCTATAGCACCGCCTCTCCCTATAGCGCCATCTCTCCCTATAGCGCCGCCTCTCCCTATAGCACCATCTCTCCCTATAGCGCCACCTCTCCCTATAGCGCCACCTCTCCCTATAGCGCCGCCTCTCCCTATAGCACCATCTCTCCCTATAGTGCCATCTCTCTATAGAGCCGTCTCTCCTTATATTGCTGCCTCTCCCTATAACGCCGCCTCTCCCTATATTGCCGCCTCTCCCTATAACGCCGCCTCTCCCTGTAGGGCCATCCCTCCCTATATCGCCGTCTCCCCCTATAGGGCCGTCTATCCCTATAGCGCCGCCTCTCCCTATAGCGCCGTCTATCCCTATAGCGCCACCTCTCCCTATAGCGCCGCCTCTCCCTATAATGCCGCCTCTCCCTATAGCGCCGCCTCTCCCTATAGTGCCGTCTCTCCCTATAGTGCGAGTAGCCCCTGGGTTGCATTGACCCGGCAACCCGTTCACACTGCACTTCAGCCTGGGAAAAACCCTGCTTTATTCCCGGGTCAGTTAACACAGGAAATTGCAACATATCCCTTTCACAATACACCTCGTTTAGTTCCTGTTTTGACGTCACGAACACGCCCTGCGTTCTCCCAGCCACTCCTGCGTTTTTATCTGGCACGTCTGCGTTTTTCCACACACTCCCCAAAACGGGGAGCGTCATCTCTCCCTATAGCGCCGCCTTTCCCTATAGCGCCATCTCTCCCTATAGTGCCATCTCTCCCTATAGTGCCATCTCTCCCTTTAGCACCGCCTCTCCCTATAGCGTCATCTCTCCCTATAGCGCCGCCACTCCCTATAGCGCCGTCTCTCCCTATAGTGCCACCTCTCCCTATAGCGCCATCTCTCCCTATAGTGCCACCTCTCCCTATAGCGCCGTCTCTCCCTATAGGTCCACCTCTCCCTATAACGCTGCCTCTCCCTATAGCACCAACTCTCCCTATAATGCCATCTCTCCCTATAGCGCCACCTCTCACTATAGCGTCATCTCTCCCTATAGCACCACCTCTCCCTATAATGCCGCCTCTCCCTATAGCACCACCTCTCCCTATAACGCCGCCTCTCCCTATAGCACCACCTCTCCCTATAACGCCGCCTCTCCCTATAGCACCACCTCTCCCTATAACGCCGCCTCTCCCTATAACACCACCTCTCCCTATAATGCCATCTCTCCCTATAGCGCCACCTCTCCCTATAACGCCGCCTCTCCCTATAGCACCACCTCTCCCTATAACGCCGCCTCTCCCTATAGCGCCACCTCTCCCTATAATGCCATCTCTCCCTATAGCACCACCTCTCCCTATAACGCCGCCTCTCCCTATAGCACCACCTCTCCCTATAACGCCGCCTCTCCCTATAGCGCCACCTCTCCCTATAGCGCCGCCTCTCCCTATAGCGCCGCCTTTCCCTATAGCGCCATCTCTCCCTATAGCGCCATCTCTGCCTATAGCGCCGCCTCTCCTGCCATCTCTCCCTATAGCGCCGCCTCTCCCTATAGCGTCATTTCTCCCTATAGCGCCGCCTCTCCCTATAGCGCCGCCTTTCCCTATAGCGCCATCTCTCCCTATAGTGCCATCTCTCCCTTTAGCACCGCCTCTCCCTATAGCGTCATCTCTCCCTATAATGCCACCTCTCCCTATAGCGCCATCTCTCCCTATAGTGCCACCTCTCCCTATAGCGCCGTCTCTCCCTATAGTGCCACCTCTCCCTATAGCGCCGTCTCTCCCTATAGGTCCACCTCTCCCTATAACGCCGCCTCCCTATAGCACCACCTCTCCCTATAACGCCGCCTCTCCCTATAGCACTACCTCTCCCTATAATGCCACCTCTCCTTATAGCGTCATCTCTCCCTATAACGCCACCTCCCTATAGCACCACCTCTCCCTATAACGCCGCCTCTCCCTATAGCACCACCTCTCCCTATAATGCCATCTCTCCCTATAGCACCACCTCTCCCTATAACGCCGCCTCTCCCTATAGCACCACCTCTCCCTATAATGCCATCTCTCCCTATAGCACCACCTCTTCCTATAACGCCGCCTCTCCCTATAGCACCACCTCTCCCTATAATACCATCTCTCCCTATAGGTCCACCTCTCCCTATAACGCCGCCTCTTCCTATAGCACCACCTCTCCCTATAGCGCTGTCTCTCCCTATAGTGCCGTCTCTCCCTATAGCACCATCTCTCCCTATAGCGCTGTCTCTCACTATAGCACCACCTCTCCCTATAGTGCCATCTCTCCCTATAGTGCCATCTCTCCCTATAGCGCCACCTCTCCCTATAACGCCGCCTCTCCCTATAGCACCACCTCTCCCTATAGCGCCATCTCTCCCTATAGTGCCGCCTCTCCCTATAGCGCCATCTCTCCCTATAGCGCCATCTCTCCCTATAGTGCCGTCTCTCCCTATAGCGCCACCTCTCCCTATAGCGCCATCTCTCCCTATAGCACCATCTCTCCCTACAGTGCCACCTCTCCCTATAGCGCCACCTCTCCCTATAGTGCCATCTCTCTATAGCGCCGTCTCTCCCTACAGTGCCACCTCTCCCTATAGCGCCATCTCTCTATAGAGCCATCTCTCCTTATATTGCTGCCTCTCCCTATAACGCCGCCTCTCCCTATAGCGCCATCTCTCCCTATAGCGCCACCTCTCCCTATAGTGCCATCTCTCTATAGCGCCGTCTCTCCATACAGTGCCACCTCTCCCTATAGCGCCATCTCTCCCTATAGTGCCATCTCTCTATAGAGCCGTCTCTCCTTATATTGCTGCCTCTCCCTATAACGCCGCCTCTCCCTATATTGCCGCCTCTCCCTATAACGCCGCCTCTCCCTGTAGGGCCATCCCTCCCTATATCGCCGTCTCCCCCTATAGGGCCGTCTATCCCTATAGCGCCGCCTCTCCCTATAGCGCCGTCTATCCCTATAGCGCCACCTCTCCCTATAGCGCCGCCTCTCCCTATAATGCCGCCTCTCCCTATAGCGCCGCCTCTCCCTATAGTGCCGTCTCTCCCTATAGTGCGAGTAGCCCCTGGGTTGCATTGACCCGGCAACCCGTTCACACTGCACTTCAGCCTGGGAAAAACCCTGCTTTATTCCCGGGTCAGTTAACACAGGAAATTGCAACATATCCCTTTCACAATACACCTCGCCCCGGGTTATTTTGGCGATGTACCGGGTTATTTTGGCGATGTGAAAGGGGTATATGTGTCTGCTACTCATTAAATAATTGCACGGCTTGCCTGTACATTTTTTATATACTGTATCTTACTCAATTGATAAACATACACATACATATACATACATACACATACATACTAGTGATGAGCGGGTTCGGTTTCCGAGAAACCGAACCCCCCCGAACTTCACCCTTTTTAGACGGGTCCGAGCCATACTCGGATTCTCCCATATGGCTCGGTTAACCCGAGCGCGCCCGAACGTCATCATCCCGCTGTCGGATTCTCGCGAGATTCGGATTCTATATAAGCAGCCGCGCGTCGCCGCCATTTTCACACGTGCATTGAGATTGATAGGGAGAGGACGTGGCTGGCGTCCTCTCCGTTTATATAGTTATATACTACACAGTTGATCTGATTGCTTAGCTTATTGTGGGGAGGATTGGGGAGCAGCTGTTAGGAGGAGTACAGTGCAGAGTTTTGCTAATAGTGACCACCAGTTTTTTATCCGTTCTCTGCCTGAAAAAAACGCTCCATACCATATCTGTGCTCAGTGTGCTGCATGATATATCTGTGCTGAGTGCTCACACTGCTTAATTGTGGGGACTGGGGAGCAGCTATAGCAGGAGTACAGTGCACAGTTTTGCTGACAGTGACCACCAGTATACGTTGTCTGCCTGAAAAACACTCCTGTGGTGTCTTTTTTTTTTATACTATAAACGCAGTCTGCTGACAGTGTCCACCAGGTCCATTATACTGTATATAGCAGTACGGTAGGCCACTGCTGTACCTACCTCTGTGTCGTCACTCGTCGTCCATAAGTATACTATCCATCCATCTACATTGTATACCTGTGGTGTCTTTTTTTTTTATACTGTAAACGCAGTCTGCTGACAGTGTCCACCAGGTCCATTATACTGTATATAGCAGTACGGTAGGCCACTGCTGTACCTACCTCTGTGTCGTCACTCGTCATCCATAAAGTATACTATCCATCCATCTACATTGTATACCTGTGGTGCCTTTTAGTTGTGCGCATTAAAATATGGAGAACAAAAATGTGGAGGTTAAAAAAATAGGGAAAGATCAAGATCCACTTCCACCTCGTGCTGAAGCTGCTGCCACTAGTCATGACCGAGACGATGAAATGCCATCAACGTCGTCTGTCAAGGCCGATGCCCAATGTCATAGTACAGAGCATGTCAAATCCAAAACACCAAATATCAGAAAAAAAAGGACTCCAAAACCTAAAATAAAATTGTCGGAGGAGAAGCGTAAACTTGCCAATATGCCATTTACCACACGGAGTGGCAAGGAACGGCTGAGGCCCTGGCCTATGTTCATGGCTAGTGGTTCAGCTTCACATGAGGATGGAAGCACTCAGCCTCTCGCTAGAAAAATGAAAAGACTCAAGCTAGCAAAAGCACAGCAAAGAACTGTGCGTTCTTCGAAATCCCAAATCCACAAGGAGAGTCCAATTGTGTCGGTTGCGATGCCTGACCTTCCCAACACTGGACGGAAAGAGCTGGCGCCTTCCACCATTTGCACGCCCCCTGCAAGTGCTGGAAGGAGCACCCGCAGTCCAGTTCCTGATAGTCAGATTGAAGATGTCAGTGTTGAAGTACACCAGGATGAGGATATGGGTGTTGCTGGCGCTGGGGAGGAAATTGACAAGGAGGATTCTGATGGTGAGGTAGTTTGTTTAAGTCAGGCACCCGGGGAGACACCTGTTGTCCGTGGGACGAATATGGCCATTGACATGCCTGGTCAAAATACAAAAAAAATCAGCTCTTCGGTGTGGAATTATTTCAACACAAATGCGGACAACAGGTGTCAAGCCGTGTGTTGCCTTTGTCAAGCTGTAATAAGTAGGGGTAAGGACGTTAACCACCTCGGAACATCCTCACTTATACGTCACCTGCAGCGCATTCATCATAAGTCAGTGAAAAGTTCAAAAACTTTGGGCGACAGCGGAAGCAGTCCACTGACCACTAAATCCCTTCCTCTTGTAACTAAGCTCCCGCAAACCACACCACCAACTCCCTCAGTGTCAATTTCCTCCTTACCCAGGAAAGCCAATAGTCCTGCAGGCCATGTCACTGGCAAGTCTGACGAGTCCTCTCCTGCCTGGGATTCCTCCGATGCATCCTTGAATGTAACGCCTACTGCTGCTGGCGCTGCTGTTGTTGCTGCTGGGAGTCGATCGGCATCCCAGAGGGGAAGTCGGAAGACCACTTGTACTACTTCCAGTAAGCAATTGACTGTCCAACAGTCCTTTGCGAGGAAGATGAAATATCACAGCAGTCATCCTGCTGCAAAGCAGATAACTCAGGCCTTGGCAGCCTGGGCGGTGAGAAACGTGGTTCCGGTATCCATCGTTACTTCAGAGCCAACTATAGACTTGATTGAGGTACTGTGTCCCCGGTACCAAATACCATCTAGGTTCCATTTCTCTAGGCAGGCGATACCGAAAATGTACACAGACCTCAGAAAAAGAGTCACCAGTGTCCTAAAAAATGCAGTTGTACCCAATGTCCACTTAACCACGGACATGTGGACAAGTGGAGCAGGGCAGACTCAGGACTATATGACTGTGACAGCCCACTGGGTAGATGTATTGCCTCCCGCTGCAAGAACAGCAGCGGCGGCACCAGTAGCAGCATCTCGCAAACGCCAACTCGTTCCTAGGCAGGCTACGCTTTGTATCACCGCTTTCCAGAATACGCACACAGCTGAAAACCTCTTACGGCAACTGAGGAAGATCATCGCGGAATGGCTTACCCCAATTGGACTCTCCTGGGGATTTGTGACATCGGACAACGCCAGCAATATTGTGCGTGCATTACATCTGGGCAAATTCCAGCACGTCCCATGTTTTGCACATACCTTGAATTTGGTGGTGCAGAATTATTTAAAAAACGACAGGGGCGTGCAAGAGATGCTGTCGGTGGCCCGAAGAATTGCGGGCCACTTTCGGCGTTCAGGCACCGCGTACAGAAGACTGGAGCACCACCAAACACACCTGAACCTGCCCTGCCATCATCTGAAGCAGGAGGTGGTAACGAGGTGCAATTCAACCCTCTATATGCTTCAGAGGATGGAGGAGCAGCAAAAGGCCATTCAAGCCTATACATCTGGCCACGATATAGGCAAAGGAGGTGGAATGCACCAGTCTCAAGCGCAGTGGAGAATGATTTCAACGTTGTGCAAGGTTCTGCAACCTTTTGAACTTGCCACACGTGAAGTCAGTTCAGACACTGCCAGCCTGAGTCAGGTCATTCCCCTCATCAGGCTTTTGCAGAAGAAGCTGGAGACATTGAAGGAGGAGCTAAAACAGAGCGATTCCGCTAGGCATGTGGGACTTGTGGATGGAGCCCTTCATTCGCTTAACCAGGATTCACGGGTGGTCAATCTGTTGAAATCAGAGCACTACATTTTGGCCACCGTGCTTGATCCTAGATTTTAAACCTACGTTGTATCTCTCTTTCCGGCAGACACAAGTCTGCAGGGGTTCAAAGACCTGCTGGTGAGAAAATTGTCAAGTCAAGCGGAACGTGACCCGTCAACAGCTCCTCCTTCACATTCTCCCGCAACTGGGGGTGCGAGGAAAAGGCTAAGAATTCCGAGACCACCCGCTGGCGGTGATGCAGGGCAGTCTGGAGCGAGTGCTGACATCTGGTCCGGACTGAAGGACCTGCCAACGATTACTGACATGTCGTCTACTGTCACTGCATATGATTCTCTCACCATTGAAAGAATGGTGGAGGATTATATGAGTGACCGCATCCAAGTAGGCACGTCAGACAGTCCGTACGTATACTGGCAGGAAAAAGAGGCAATTTGGAGGCCCTTGCAGAAACTGGCTTTATTCTACCTAAGTTGCCCTCCCTCCAGTGTGTACTCCGAAAGAGTGTTTAGTGCCGCCGCTCACCTTGTCAGCAATCGGCGTACGAGGTTACTTCCAGAAAATGTGGAGAAGATGATGTTCATTAAAATGAATTATAATCAATTCCTCCGTGGAGACATTCACCAGCAGCAATTGCCTCCAGAAAGTGCACGGGGACCTGAGATGGTGGATTTCAGTGGGGATGAATTAATAATCTGTGAGGAGGGGGATGTACACAGTGAAAGGGGTGATGAATTGGACGATGATGATGAGGTGGACATCTTGCCTCTGTAGAGCCAGTTTGTGCAAGGAGAGATTGATTGCTTCTTTTTTGGTGGGGGCCCAAACCAACCAGTTATTTCAGTCACAGTCATGTGGCAGACCCTGTCGCTGAAATGATGGGTTTGTTAAAGTGTGCATGTCCTGTTTATACAACATAAGGGTGGGTGGGAGGGCCCAAGGACAATTCCATCTTGCACCTCTTTTTTCTTTCATTTTTCTTTGCATCATGTGCTGTTTGGGGACATTTTTTTTGAAGTGCCATCCTGTCTGCCACTGCAGTGCCACTCCTAGATGGGCCAGGTGTTGGTGTCGGCCACTAGGGTCGCTTAAGGTGCATACACACGGAGAGATTTTGACTATGAGAGATTTTGACTAACTTTTCCCTTGAACTGGCAGTAGGAGATTTTGACTAACTTTACCAGAGATTTTGTCTAACTATGCAAGAGATTTTGGCTATGGGAGATTTTGGCTATGGGAGATTTTGGCTATGGGAGATTTTGACTATCTCATTTAAATAAGGGGATGAGTGTCATATATAGGACGATTTTACAGGGTGGCTGGTATTTAAATAGCTAAAAGTAAAAAAAAAAAAATTTGCGTGGGGTCCCCCCTCCTATGTAAAACCAGCCTCGGGCTCTTTGAGCCAGTCCTGGTTGTTAAAATACAGAGGAAAAAATGAGTAGGGTTCCCCCATATTTAGACAACCAGCACCGGGCTCTGCGTCCGGTCCTGGTTTAAAAAATACGGGGGACAAAAGACATAGGGGTCCCCCGTATTTGTAAAACCAGCACCGGGCTCCACTAGCCAGGGAGATAATGCCACAGCCGGGGGACACATTTATATTGGTCCCTGCGGCCGTGCCATTACCCCCCCCAACTAGTCACCCCTGGCCGGGGTACACTGGAGGAGTGAGGACCCCTTAAATCAAGGGGTCCCCCCCTCCAGCCACCCAAGGGCCAGGGGTGAAGCCCGAGGCTGTCCCCCCCCATCCGTGGGCGGTGGATGGGAGGCTGATAGCCTTTCAATAGTAATATTGTTCTTTACAGGTGGCCTACAGGTCCCAGCAAGCCTGCCCCAGCATGCTGGCACTTGGAGAACCACAAGTGCCAGCATGCCCGGACATAAAGGGCCCGCTGGCACCTGTAGTCCACCTGTAAAGAAAATATTGAAAAAAAAACCAGACACATTCTTTAAAAAATCCTTTATTAAACTGGGTCTTCACCTGGGGGCGGCGGCCTTTAAGCTCTTTTGCATGGCCGCCGCCTTCCCAGGGCTTCCGGCGTCTTCACCTGGGGGGGCGCCACCTCCCCAGGGCTTCTGGGGTCTTGCTCCGGCGTCTTCACCTGGTGGGCGGCGGCTGCTAAGCTCTTTTGCATAGCCACCGCCCATCCAGGACTTTCACGGCGTCTTCAGGAGCTCTTCTCCGCTCCTCCTCCGCCGTCGGACTGAAAGCCGCTGCCTCGCGCTGACTTATATAAGTCAGCGGGAGGGGGCGGGGCGATGACGCGGCGAGCCGTGATTGGCTCGCGGCGGCCATCTTGAATTTCAAAAATGACGCTGAGGCGCCATTTTTGAAGCTGGTACCGCTCCGCTGCCAAACTCTGCAAGATAAAGGTAAATTTCCCCCGCCCGCACTGCCGCCGCCCGCACCACCGCCTCAACCCGCCGCCGCCCACACCACCACCGCAACCCGCCGCCGCCCACACTGCCACCCACCGCCGCCACCACCCGCCGCCGCCCGCACCACCGCCAACATCGCTATCGCTGGGAAAAATCGCTGGCCTCTAGCGATTTTAACTAACTTTCCCAGCGACATAGCCAAAATTGACTTGCCTGCACTGACTATTTTTCCCAGCGATAGCGACCTGGCGGGGACGCGCATCGCTATCGCTGCCTGTGTACACACGGAGCGATCTGCACTAACTTTCTGAGCGATTTTGACTATATAGTCAAAATCGCTCAGTTATATCGCTCCGTGTGTATGCACCTTTAGCTTAGTCACACAGCTACCTCATTGCGCCTCTTTTTTTCTTTGCATCATGTGCTGTTTGGGGAGTATTTTTTTGAAGGGCCATCCTGCGTGACACTGCAGTGCCACTCCTAGATGGGCCAGGTGTTTGTGTCGGCCACTAGGGTCGCTTATCTTACTCACACAGTCAGCTACCTCATTGCGCCTCTTTTTTTCTTTGCGTCATGTGCTGTTTGGGGAGTGTTTTTTGGAAGGGCCATCCTGCGTGACACTGCAGTGCCACTCCTAGATGGGCCAGGTGTTTGTGTCGGCCACTTGTGTCGCTTATCTTAGTCACACAGCGACCTTGGTGCGCCTCTTTTTTTCTTTGCATCATGTGCTGTTTGGGGACTATTTTTTTCAAGTGCCATCCTGTCTGACACTGCAGTGCCACTCCTAGATGGGCCAGGTGTTTGTGTCGGCCACTTGGGTCGCTTAGCTTAGTCACACAGCTACCTCATTGCGCCTCTTTTTTTCTTTGCATCATGTGCTGTTTGGGGACAATTTTTTTGAAGTGCCATCCTGCCTGACACTGCAGTGCCACTCCTAGATGGGCCAGGTGTTTGTGTCGACCACTTGTGTCGCTTAGCTTAGCCATCCAGCGACCTCGGTGCAAATTTTAGGACTAAAAATAATATTGTGAGGTGTGAGGTGTTCAGAATAGACTGGAAATGAGTGGAAATTATGGTTATTGAGGTTAATAATACTATGGGATCAAAATGACCCCCAAATTCTATGATTTAAGCTGTTTTTTAGGGTTTTTTTTAAAAAAACACCCGAATCCAAAACACACCCGAATCCGACAAAAAAATTTCGGTGAGGTTTTGCCAAAACGCGCCCGAATCCAAAACACGGCCGCGGAACCGAACCCAAAACCAAAACCCGAAAAATTTCCGGTGCACATCACTAATACATACATATATATATACATACACATACATACATACATACATACATACATATACATACATCACATATCTAAAACAATAATATCATAAATTAGACATAATTATTTAATTATTCAGAAAGCCGGCATCAGACTGCAGCTGACAGTTCCATAAAACATACTGTATATCACTTCTTGCCAGATAGTAACTAACGTTACCAGTAAAGTATCTCTTTTTCACATAACGGCAGACAGCGTGCCCTTGTTAAACACAGCGGCAGACAGCGTACACTTTTTACACATAACGGCAGACAGCGTGCCCTTTTTACACATTACGGCAGACAGCGTGCCCTTGTTACACATTACGGCAGACAGCGTGCCCTTGTTACACATTACGGCAGACAGTGTGCCCTTTTTACACATTACGGCAGACAGCGTGCCCTTGTTACACATTACGGCAGACAGCGTGCCCTTGTTACACATTACGGCAGACAGCGTGCCCTTGTTACACATTACGGCAGACAGCGTGCCCTTTTTACACATTACGGCAGACAGCGTGCCCTTGTTACACATTACGGCAGACAGCGTGCCCTTGTTACACATTACGGCAGACAGCGTGCCCTTGTTACACATTACGGCAGACAGTGTGCCCTTGTTACACATTACGGCAGACAGCGTGCCCTTGTTACACATTACGGCAGGCAGATTCCCCCTTTTTACACATTACGGCAGGCAGATTCCCCCTTTTTACACATTGCGGAAAGCAGATTCCCCCTTTTTACACATTGCGGCAGACAGTCCCCCTTTTTACACATTACGGCAGGCAGATTCCCCCTTTTTACAGATTGTGGCAGACAGTCCCCGTTTTTACACATTGCGGCAGGCAGATTCCCCCTTTTTACACATTGCGGCAGGCAGATTCCCCCTTTTTACACATTGTGGCAAGCAGATTCCCCGTTTTTGCACATTACGTCAGGCAGATTCCCCGTTTTTACACATTGCGGCAGGCAGATTCCCCATTTTTACACATTGCGGCAGGCAGATTCCCCATTTTTACACATTGCGGCAGGCAGATTCCCCCTTTTTACACACTACGGCAGGCAGATTCCCCCTTTTTACACATTGCGGCAGGTAGATTCCCCCTTTTTACACATTGCGGCAGGCAGATTCCCCCTTTTTACACATTGCGGCAGGCAGATTCCCCCTTTTTACACATTGTGGCAAGCAGATTCCCCCTTTTTACACATTGCGGCAGGCAGATTCCCCATTTTTACACATTGTGGCAAGCAGATTCCCCGTTTTTACACATTGCGGCAGGCAGATTCCCCCTTTTTACACACTACGGCAGGCAGATTCCCCGTTTTTACACATTGCGGCAGGCAGATTCCCCATTTTTACACATTGCGGCAAGCAGATTCCCCCTTTTTACACATTACGGCAAGCAGATTCCCCCTTTTTACACATTGCGGCAAGCAGATTCCCCCTTTTTACACATTGCGGCAGGCAGATTCCCCCTTTTTACACATTGCGGCAAGCAGATTCCCCCTTTTTACACATTGCGGCAAGCAGATTCCCCGTTTTTACACATTGTGGCAAGCAGATTCCCCGTTTTTACACATTGCGGCAAGCAGATTCCCCGTTTTTACACATTGCGGCAAGCAGATTCCCCATTTTTACACATTACATCAGGCAGATTCCCCCTTTTACACATTGCGGCAAGCAGATTCCCCATTTTTACACATTACGGCAGGCAGATTCCCCCTTTTTACACATTGCGGCAAGCAGATTCCCCATTTTTACACATTACGGCAGGCAGATTCCCCCTTTTTACACATTGCGGCAAGCAGATTCCCCATTTTTACACATTACGGCAGGCAGATTCCCCCTTTTTACACATTGCGGCAAGCAGATTCCCCATTTTTACACATTACGGCAAGCAGATTCCCCCTTTTTTGAAGAAAGAAAGAAAGAAAGAAAGAAAGAAAGAAAGAAAGAAAGAAAGAAAGAAAGAAAGAAAGAAAGAAAGAAAGAAAGAAGAAGAATTATACTTACCCTCTCCGCTGGCTCAGGCTCCTCGGTGCAGCGTCAGACGATTCCCGGGCAGGAGAGGAGGAGGGAGGTGGAGGAGGGAGCCGCAGCAGCGCTGTGTTATTGGTGGAGGCGCTGCTGCTGCTGCCCCTCTGCTTCACTATAGGCTGTTCTCGGAAGACAGCCTATAGTGAAGCAGGGGGACAGCAGCAGCAGCGCCTCAACCAGTAACAAAGCGCTGCTGCTGCCCCTCTGCTTCACTATAGGCTGTTCTTGGAAGACAGCCTATAGTGAAGCAGAGGGGCAGCAGCAGCAGCGCCTCCACCAGTAGTAAAGCGCTGTTGCGGCTCCCTCCTCCACCTCCCTCCTCCTCCTTTTCCCCCGTACCGCTGCTCCTCTCCTCTCTCCGGGCGGTTGTGCGCTGCGGGCAGCGGTTGCCCGCAGCGCACAGTGGCTCATTACATGCTTTGGGCCCCTGGACAGAGGCGGGCCCCAGTGCAACGCACTGGTTGCACTGGCGGTAGTTCCGCCTCTGCTTACAGTACCACCACATATAGCAGTACACACTACACACACATACATACAGTACACACTTGATACCACATATACACAGACATACATACCGCCCAACATTTGAGCCAGGGACAACTGCGCAGCGCAGCCACACCCATTGTTTAGAAGGGGCGTGGCCTGCATAAAAGGGAAGTGGCTTTGCGGGAGTGCTGCGATTGCGAGCCACGCCCCCCGAATCCGTCACTGAGGGGGCATGCCCAGCGTTCTGTGAGCCGCTGGCATGCCCCCTCTACCTCTGTCTCCAGTGAATAGATGGTGTGCGCATGTGACAGGAGCCTAGCAACTGCCCCCCCACCACCACCACCGTGGGACACTGCGGCCTGTGGGTGGGACAGCGGGACTGCCCCACAAAAATCGGGACAGTTGGGAGGTTTGCACATATAGGGGGTCATTCCGAGTTGTTCGCTCGTTATTTTTTTCTCGCAACGGAGCGATTAGTCGCTAATGCGCATGCGCAATGTCCGCAGTGCGACTGCGCCAAGTAAATTTGCTATGCAGTTAGGTATTTTACTCACGGCATTACGAGGTTTTTTCTTCGTTCTGGTGATCGTAATGTGATTGACAGGAAGTGGGTGTTTCTGGGCGGAAACTGGCCGTTTTATGGGTGTGTGCGAAAAAACGCTACCGTTTCTGGGAAAAACGCGGGAGTGGCTGGAGAAACGGAGGAGTGTCTGGGCGAACGCTGGGTGTGTTTGTGACATCAAACCAGGAACGACAAGCACTGAACTGATCGCAGATGCCGAGTAAGTCTCGAGCTACTCAGAAACTGCTAAGAAGTGTCTATTCGCAATTCTGCTAATCTTTCGTTCGCAATTTCGATAAGCTAAAATTCACTCCCAGTAGGCGGCGGCTTAGCGTGTGCAATGCTGCGAAAAGCAGCTTGCGAGCAAACAACTCGGAATGACCCCCATAGTACACACATATCCACCACTGCCACATATACACACAACGCAATGTATATACACACACACAGTACACACACACCCACTCACCACATAGGCACATTACACACACATCACCACATATACACACGACACACACAGTACACACTACCACATATACAGACAACACAACATACACACACAGTACACACCACACACCCACTCACCACAGATACACACTACCCACATATCACCACATATACACACACAGTACACACACACCACCACATATATACACTACACACACCACCACATATACACACTACACACATCACTACATATTGAGCATTTTCCGAATAATCTGGGAGACTACAGTGAAGAACAGGGTGAGCGGTTCCACCAAGATGTTAAAGATGTAGAGAGAAGATACCAGGGTCAGTGGGACGTCCGCATGATGGCGGGAGATACATAGAGATGACACAGAAATAACTTATAAGCGAAAAGCGACAAAACGAAGTTTGAAGACAATAAACCCCAAGATATTAACAAAGAGCAGCTCCTCACCTCTAGGGTTCCACCTCACTCACCTGAGTAAGAGCAGCTCCTCACCTCTAGGGTTTCACCTCACTCACCTGAGTAAGAGCAGCTCCTCACCTCTAGGGTTTCACCTCACTCACCTGAGTAAGAGCAGCTCCTCACCTCTAGGGTTTCACCTCAATCACCTGAGTAAGAACAGCTCCTCGTCTCTAGGGTTCCACCTCACTCGCCTGAGTAAGAACAGCTCCTCACCTCTAGGGTTCCACCTCACTCACCTGAGTAAGAGTAGCTCCTCACCTCTAGGGTTCCACCTCACTCACCTGAGTAAGAGCAGCTCCTCACCTCTAGGATTCCACCTCACTCACCTGAGTAAGAGCAGCTCCTCGCCTCTAGGGTTCACCTCACTCACCTGAGTAAGAGCAGCTCCTCACCTCTAGGGTTTCACCTCACTCACCTGAGTAAGAGCAGCTCCTCACCTCTAGGGTTTCACCTCACTCACCTGAGTAAGAGCAGCTCCTCACCTCTAGGGTTTCACCTCAATCACCTGAGTAAGAACAGCTCCTCGTCTCTAGGGTTCCACCTCACTCGCCTGAGTAAGAACAGCTCCTCACCTCTAGGGTTCCACCTCACTCACCTGAGTAAGAGTAGCTCCTCACCTCTAGGGTTCCACCTCACTCACCTGAGTAAGAGCAGCTCCTCACCTCTAGGATTCCACCTCACTCACCTGAGTAAGAGCAGCTCCTCGCCTCTAGGGTTCACCTCACTCACCTGAGTAAGAGCAGCTCCTCACCTCTAGGGTTTCACCTCACTCACCTGAGTAAGAGCAGCTCCTCACCTCTAGGGTTTCACCTCACTCACCTGAGTAAGAGCAGCTCCTCACCTCTAGGGTTTCACCTCACTCGCCTGAGTAAGAACAGCTCCTCACCTCTAGGGTTCCACCTCACTCGCCTGAGTAAGAACAGCTCCTCGCCTCTAGGGTTTCACCTCACTCACCTGAGTAAGAGCAGCTCCTCACCTCTAGGGTTTCACCTCACTCACCTGATTAAGAGCAGCTCCTCGCCTCTAGGGTTTCACCTCACTCACCTGAGTAAGAGCAGCTTCTCACCTCTAGGGTTCCACCTCACTCACCTGAGTAAGAGCAGCTCCTCGCCTCTAGGGTTCACCTCACTCACCTGAGTAAGAGCAGCTCCTCACCTCTAGGGTTTCACCTCACTCACCTGAGTAAGAGCAGCTCCTCACCTCTAGGGTTTCACCTCACTCACCTGAGTAAGAGCAGCTCCTCACCTCTAGGGTTTCACCTCACTCACCTGAGTAAGAACAGCTCCTCACCTCTAGGGTTCCACCTCACTCGCCTGAGTAAGAGCAGCTCCTCGCCTCTAGGGTTTCACCTCACTCACCTGAGTAAGAGCAGCTCCTCACCTCTAGGGTTTCACCTCACTCACCTGATTAAGAGCAGCTCCTCGCCTCTAGGGTTTCACCTCACTCACCTGAGTAAGAGCAGCTTCTCACCTCTAGGGTTCCACCTCACTCACCTGAGTAAGAGCAGCTCCTCGCCTCTAGGGTTCCACCTCACTCGCCTGAGTAAGAACAGCTCCTCACCTCTAGGATTCCACCTCACTCGCCTGAGTAAGAGCTGCTCCTCACCTTTAGGGTTTCACCTCACTCACCTGAGTAAGAGCAGCTCCTCACCTCTAGGGTTCCACCTCACTCACCTGAGTAAGAGCAGCGCCTCACCTCTAGGGTTCACCTCACTCACCTGAGTAAGAGCAGCTCCTCACCTCTAGGGTTTCACCTCACTCACCTGAGTAAGAGCAGCTCCTCACCTCTAGGGTTTTACCTCACTCACCTGAGTAAGAGCAGCTCCTCACCTCTAGGGTTCACCTCACTCACCTGAGTAAGAGCAGCTCCTCACCTCTAGGTAGAGTTCTTCCTCCTGAAGTGCGAGCCGTCCTGCCATGCGTATAGGACGTCAGGTTCCACGCACTGGAGAAACACGTCTTTCATGTAGTGTTCCCTGGTGGGGCTTCCTACAGATCCTCTCTCTATGCCGGGCCAGTAATAGATCGCTGTGGGACCCTGCGAGGAGCGTCACATGACTAAGCATCAGCTTAAAGTGCTTCCGTCAAAGGAGGAATTAGAACTTTTATTTCTTTATGGGATTCATGTGTAATGAGTGAATTACAGTAACAACAAAGCCGTCTGATATATCCCAAAAAGCTTAAATAGATAAGCAGAGGAGTAGAGGAAGGTTAATGAAGACGTTGGAGGATTACAGAGGCACCACAGCGAGACGCGCAGATCTGAAGGTGAGCGCAGCGTCCTGACAGATGGAGATGCAGCTTTAAACATTAATCCGAGAATCTATTGCTGTCAATATAGACACGTCCCAGCTTTCTGTAACTAGGAAAACACTACGGCCGAAGACAGACTGCGCCAAATCCCACGCTGGGGGTCTGCGGGAGAATCGTGTGCAGTATCCCCATATATGTAACATGTACCGCGTTGTACTTTGGCATGAACACAGTCACAGAGGCCCACTCAGGGGCGTGGCCACCCCACCGCAGAGGCGTGGCCAGCCACTATAGGAGCGCCATGGTACAGTATAGAAATAAAACAAAATACCTATCACATTTATCATTGATCCCCATCATACTAGTAGGACATAGCATCATCTGTTATCCCAGTATCCCCATGTGTGGCCCTTATACAGGTTAGAGAGCCTCCCACTGTGGCCCCCAGTCTGTATCAGGTTCAGGGGTAGACCTACATTTATTCGAAGCTTAGACTGTTGCTGGGATCCCTTCACAATCAGCAACAATAGGGCAACATCTAGCAAGGGGGGTAATTCAGACCTGATCGCAGCAGCAAATTTGTTAAAAATTGGGCATAACCATGTGCAGTGCAGGGGGGCAGATGTAACATGTGCAGAGAGAGTTAGATTTGGGTGGGTTATAGTGTTTCTGTGCAGGGTAAATACTGGCTGCTTTATTTTTATACTGCAATTTAGATTTCAGTTTGAACACACCCCACCCAAATCTACTCTCTCTGCACATGTTACATCTGTCCCGCCTGCAGTGCACATGGTGGGTCATTCTGAGGTGATCGATAGCTGCCGTTGTTCGCTGAGTAGCGCTCAGTGAAAAAAAACGTCTAATCTGCGCATGCTTATGCACCACAATGCGCACGCACGGCGAACGGGTAGATCGAGCATCTTGGTTTTGCACAGGTTCTAGCGACGATTCCATTCGCACAGCCGAACGCAAGGAGATTGACAGGAAGAGGGCGTTTCTGGGTGTCAGCTGACTTTTCTGGGAGTGTTTGGAAAAACGCAGGCGTGGCCGGGCGGGTGTCTGACGTCATCACCGTGTCACTCGTCGCAGCAATCATCGCACGGGATAAGTAACTACAGGGCTGGTCTTGTTCTGCACAAAATGTGTTTGCAGGCGCTCTGCTGCACAGGCGTTCGCACTCCTGCTATAATAAAATACACTCCCCTGTGGGCGGCGACTATGCGTTTGCACGGCTGCTAAAAGTAGCTAGCGAGCGATCAACTCGGAATGACCCCCCTGGTTTTGCCCAACTGCTAACAAATTTGCTGCTGAGATCAACTCTGAATTAGGCCCATGATCCAAAGGGCCTTGCTGCCCAAATGGTGAGGGAATGGGGTGTTATCACCTCATAGACACCCCCTCTCATTAATCACCCGCACTGTCCTCCCACCCCCACAATAATCACATGACAGAGCACCGCTCAGCACCTGCAAAATGAACTTATTAGATGCCCCCCGGCCCATTACTCAGACCCTTCCTAGGACGGTCCTCTCAGACTCCGCCATTCCCAGGAATGTCACACAGAGATGTTCTGCCGGCAGAAACAGATACATGTTTCACACTATTCACAGAGCGCAAATCACAAGCTGGACTACAACTCCCAGCAGCTCCTGCAGTACTAAGTGACACACATACTAGAAGCCTGGTGTCATGGTGATATTGGTGACCAGCTATAACAATACAGTACATACACACAAGAGGAGGACTACAACTCCCAGCAGCTCCTGCAGTACTAAGTGACACACATACAAGCTGTAATAGCAGCTACGCTGTACTAGAAGCCTGGTGTCATGGTGATATTGGTGACCAGCTATAATAATACAGTACATACACACAAGAGGAGGACTACAACTCCCAGCAGCTCCTGCAGTACTAAGTGACACACATACTAGAAGCCTGGTGTCATGGTGATATTGGTGACCAGCTATAACAATACAGTACATACACACAAGAGGAGGACTACAACTCCCAGCAGCTCCTGCAGTACTAAGTGACACACATACAAGCTGTAATAGCAGCTACGCTGTACTAGAAGCCTGGTGTCATGGTGATATTGGTGACCAGCTATAATAATACAGTACATACACACAAGAGGAGGACTACAACTCCCAGCAGCTCCTGCAGTACTAAGTGACACACATACAAGCTGTATGAGACCGCAAGGGGCTCATTAGCGCTCACCCAGCTGTCGGTATGCCAGGGGTCGGGATTCCGGCGCCGTAATGCTGGTAGCCGGGAGCCGACCGCCAGCATACCGTACTACACCCGTCATGGTGATATTGGTGACCAGCTATAACAAGGGGCGTGCGCTGGGACATTTTCCGGGTTTTGTGTTTTGGTTTTGGATCTGAATTTTATAGAAAAAAAAACATAAAAACACCTAAAATATCAGAATTCGGGGGTGTTATTGTTCGTACAGTATTATTAACCTCAATCACATTCATTTCCACTCATTTTCAGTCTATTCTGAACACCTCACACCTCACAATATCATTTTTAGTCCTAAAATTTGCACCGAGGTCGCTGGATGGCTAAGCTAAGCGACACAAGTGGCCGACACAAACACCTGGCCCATCTAGGAGTGGCACTGCAGTGTCAGACAGGATGGCACTTCAAAAAAATACTCCCCAAACAGCACATGATGCAAAGAAAAAAAGAGGTGCAATGAGGTCGCTGGATGACTAAGCTAAGCGACACAAATGGCTGACACAAACACCTGGCCCATCTAGGAGTGGCACTGCAGTGTCAGACAGGATGGCACTTCAAAAAAATACTCCCCAAACAGCACATGATGCAAAGAAAAAAAGAGGTGCAATGAGGTAGCTGTGTGACTAAGCTAAGCGACACAAGTGGCCGACACAAACACCTGGCCCATCTAGGAGTGGCACTGCAGTGTCAGGCAGGATGGCACTTCAGAAAAATTGTCCAAAAACAGCACATGATGCAAAGAAAAAAAGAGGCGCACCAAGGTCGCTGTGTGACTAAGCTAAGCGACACAAGTGGCCGACACAAACACCTGGCCCATCTAGGAGTGGCACTGCAGTGTCAGACAGGATGGCACTTCAAAAAAATACTCCCTAAACAGCACATGATGCAAAGAAAAAAAGAGCTGCACCAAGGTCGCTGTGTGACTAAGCTAAGCAACACAAGTGCCCGACACAAACACCTGGCCCATCTAGGAGTGGCACTGCAGTGTCAGACAGGATGGCAGTTTTAAAAAATAGTCCCCAAACAGCACATGATGCAAAGAAAAAAATAGGTGCACCGAGGTCGCTGGATGGCTAAGCTAAGCGACCCAAGTGGCCGACACAAACACCTGGCCCATCTAGGAGTGGCACTGCAGTGTCAGACAGGATGGCAGTTTTAAAAAATAGTCCCCAAACAGCACATGATGCAAAGAAAAAAATAGGTGCACCGAGGTCGCTGGATGGCTAAGCTAAGCGACCCAAGTGGCCGACACAAACACCTGACCCATCTAGGAGTGGCACTGCAGTGTCAGACAGGATGGCACTTGAAAAAAATAGTCCCCAAACAGCACATGATGCAAAGAAAAAAAGAGGCGCAATGAGGTAGCTGTGTGACTAAGCTAAGCGACACAAGTGGCCGACACAAACACCTGGCCCATCTAGGAGTGGCACTGCAGTGTCAGACAGGATGGCAGATTTAAAAAATAGTCCCCAAACAGCACATGATGCAAAGAAAAAAATAGGTGCACCGAGGTCGCTGGATGGCTAAGCTGAGCGACCCAAGTGGCTGACACAAACACCTGACCCATCTAGGAGTGGCACTGCAGTGTCAGACAGGATGGCACTTGAAAAAAATAGTCCCCAAACAGCACATGATGCAAAGAAAAAAAGAGGCGCAATGAGGTTGCTGTGTGACTAAGCTAAGCGACACAAGTGGCCAACACAAACACCTGGCCCATCTAGGAGTGGCACTGCAGTGTCAGACAGGATGGCACTTCAAAAAAATACTCCCCAAACAGCACATGATGCAAAGAAAAAAAGAGGTGCACCAAGGTAGCTGTGTGACTAAGCTAAGCGACACAAGTGGCCGACACAAACACCTGGCCCATCTAGGAGTGGCACTGCAGTGTCAGACAGGATGGCACTTCAAAAAAATACTCCCCAAACAGCACATGATGCAAAGAAAAAAAGAGGCGCATTAAGGTCGCTGTGTGACTAAGCTAAGCGACACAAGTGGCCGACACAAACACCTGGCCCATCTAGGAGTGGCACTGCAGTGTAAGACAGGATGGCAGATTTAAAAAATAGTCCCCAAACAGCACATGATGCAAAGAAAAAAATAGGTCCACCGAGGTCGCTGGATGGCTAAGCTAAGCGACCCAAGTGGCCGACAAAAACACCTGACCCATCTAGGAGTGGCACTGCAGTGTCAGACAGGATGGCACTTGAAAAAAATAGTCCCCAAACAGCACATGATGCAAAGAAAAAAAGAGGCGCAATGAGGTAGCTGTGTGACTAAGCTAAGCGACACAAGTGGCCGACACAAACACCTGGCCCATCTAGGAGTGGCACTGCAGTGTCAGACAGGATGGCAGATTTAAAAAATAGTCCCCAAACAGCACATGATGCAAAGAAAAAAAGAGGCGCAATGAGGTAGCTGTGTGACTAAGCTAAGCGACCCAAGTGGCCGACACAAACACCTGGCCCATCTAGGAGTGGCACTGCAGTGTCAGACAGGATGGCACTTGAAAAAAATAGTCCCCAAACAGCACATGATGCAAAGAAAAAAAGAGGCGCAATGAGGTTGCTGTGTGACTAAGCTAAGCGACACAAGTGGCCAACACAAACACCTGGCCCATCTAGGAGTGGCACTGCAGTGTCAGACAGGATGGCACTTCAAAAAAATACTCCCCAAACAGCACATGATGCGAAGAAAAAAAGAGGTGCACCAAGGTAGCTGTGAGACTAAGCTAAGCGACACAAGTGGCCGACACAAACACCTGGCCCATCTAGGAGTGGCACTGCAGTGTCAGACAGGATGGCACTTCAAAAAAATACTCCCCAAACAGCACATGATGCAAAGAAAAAAAGAGGCGCATTAAGGTCGCTGTGTGACTAAGCTAAGCGACACAAGTGGCCGACACAAACACCTGGCCCATCTAGGAGTGGCACTGCAGTGTAAGACAGGATGGCAGATTTAAAAAATAGTCCCCAAACAGCACATGATGCAAAGAAAAAAATAGGTCCACCGAGGTCGCTGGATGGCTAAGCTAAGCGACCCAAGTGGCCGACAAAAACACCTGACCCATCTAGGAGTGGCACTGCAGTGTCAGACAGGATGGCACTTGAAAAAAATAGTCCCCAAACAGCACATGATGCAAAGAAAAAAAGAGGCGCAATGAGGTAGCTGTGTGACTAAGCTAAGCGACACAAGTGGCCGACACAAACACCTGGCCCATCTAGGAGTGGCACTGCAGTGTCAGACAGGATGGCAGATTTAAAAAATAGTCCCCAAACAGCACATGATGCAAAGAAAAAAAGAGGCGCAATGAGGTAGCTGTGTGACTAAGCTAAGCGACCCAAGTGGCCGACACAAACACCTGGCCCATCTAGGAGTGGCACTGCAGTGTCAGACAGGATGGCACTTGAAAAAAATAGTCCCCAAACAGCACATGATGCAAAGAAAAAAAGAGGTGCACCAAGGTAGCTGTGTGACTAAGCTAAGCGACACAAGTGGCCGACACAAACACCTGGCCAATCTAGGAGTAGCACTGCAGTGTCAGACAGGATGGCACTTCAAAAAAATACTCCCCAAACAGCACATGATGCAAAGAAAAAAAGAGGCGCATTAAGGTCACTGTGTGACTAAGCTAAGCGACACAAGTGGCCAACGCAAACACCTGGCCCATCTAGGAGTGGCACTGCAGTGTCAGACAGGATGGCAGATTTAAAAAATAGTACCCAAACAGCACATGATGCAAAGAAAAAAAGATGTGCACCAAGGTCGCTGGATGGCTAAGCTAAGAAACCTAAGTGCCCGACACAAACACCTGGCCCATCTAGGAGTGGCACTGCAGTGTCAGACAGGATGGCAGATTTAAAAAATAGTCCCCAAACAGCACATGATGCAAAGAAAAAAATAGGTACACCGAGGTCGCTGGATGGCTAAGCTAAGCGACCCAAGTGGCCGACACAAACACCTGACCCATCTAGGAGTGGCACTGCAGTGTCAGACAGGATGGCACTTGAAAAAAATAGTCCCCAAACAGAACATGATGCAAAGAAAAAAAGAGGCGCAATGAGGTAGCTGTGTGACTAAGCTAAGCGACACAAGTGGCCGACACAAACACCTGGCCCATCTAGGAGTGGCACTGCAGTGTCAGACAGGATGGCACTTCAAAAAAATAGTCCCCAAACAGCACATGATGCAAAGAAAAAAAGAGGTGCAATGAGGTAGCTGTGTGACTAAGCTAAGCGACACGAGTCGCCGACACAAACACCTGGCCCATCTAGGAGTAGCACTGCAGTGTCAGACAGGATGGCACTTCAAAAAAATAGTCCCCAAACAGCACATGATGCAAAGAAAAAAAGAGGTGCACCAAGGTCGCTGTGTGACTAAGCTAAGCAACACAAGTGGCCGACACAAACACCTGGCTCATCTAGGAGTGGCACTGCAGTGTCAGACAGGATGGCAGATTTAAAAAATAGTACCCAAACAGCACATGATGCAAAGAAAAAAAGATGTGCACCAAGGTCGCTGGATGGCTAAGCTAAGAAACCTAAGTGCCCGACACAAACACCTGGCCCATCTAGGAGTGGCACTGCAGTGTCAGACAGGATGGCAGATTTAAAAAATAGTCCCCAAACAGCACATGATGCAAAGAAAAAAATAGGTACACCGAGGTCGCTGGATGGCTAAGCTAAGCGACCCAAGTGGCCGACACAAACACCTGACCCACCTAGGAGTGGCACTGCAGTGTCAGACAGGATGGCACTTGAAAAAAATAGTCCCCAAACAGAACATGATGCAAAGAAAAAAAGAGGCGCAATGAGGTAGCTGTGTGACTAAGCTAAGCGACACAAGTGGCCGACACAAACACCTGGCCCATCTAGGAGTGGCACTGCAGTGTCAGACAGGATGGCAGATTTAAAAAATAGTCCCCAAACAGCACATGATGCAAAGAAAAAAATAGGTGCACCGAGGTCGCTGGATGGCTAAGCTAAGCGACCCAAGTGGCCGACACAAACACCTGACCCATCTAGGAGTGGCACTGCAGTGTCAGACAGGATGGCACTTGAAAAAAATAGTCCCCAAACAGCACATGATGCAAAGAAAAAAAGAGGCGCAATGAGGTAGCTGTGTGACTAAGCTAAGCGACACAAGTGGCCGACACAAACACCTGGCCCATCTAGGAGTGGCACTGCAGTGTCAGACAGGATGGCACTTCAAAAAAATACTCCCCAAACAGCACATGATGCAAAGAAAAAAAGAGGTGCACCAAGGTAGCTGTGTGACTAAGCTAAGCGACGCAAGTGGCCGACACAAACACCTGGCCCATCTAGGAGTGGCACTGCAGTGTCAGACAGGATGGCAGATTTAAAAAATAGTCCCCAAACAGCACATGATGCAAAGAAAAAAATAGGTGCACCGAGGTCGCTGGATGGCTAAGCTAAGCGACCCAAGTGGCCGACACAAACACCTGACCCATCTAGGAGTGGCACTGCAGTGTCAGACAGGATGGCACTTGAAAAAAATAGTCCCCAAACAGCACATGATGCAAAGAAAAAAAGAGGCGCAATGAGGTAGCTGTGTGACTAAGCTAAGCGACACAAGTGGCCGACACAAACACCTGGCCCATCTAGGAGTGGCACTGCAGTGTCAGACAGGATGGCACTTCAAAAAAATACTCCCCAAACAGCACATGATGCAAAGAAAAAAAGAGGCGCATTAAGGTCGCTGTGTGACTAAGCTAAGCGACACAAGTGGCCTACACAAACACCTGGCCCATCTAGGAGTGGCACTGCAGTGTCAGACAGGATGGCAGATTTAAAAAATAGTCCCCAAACAGCACATGATGCAAAGAAAAAAATAGGTGCACCGAGGTCGCTGGATGGCTAAGCTAAGCGACCCAAGTGGCCGACACAAACACCTGACCCATCTAGGAGTGGCACTGCAGTGTCAGACAGGATGGCACTTCAAAAAAATAGTCCCCAAACAGCACATGATGCAAAGAAAAAAAGAGGCGAAATGAGGTAGCTGTGTGACTAAGCTAAGCGACACAAGTGGCCGACACAAACACCTGACCCATCTAGGAGTGGCACTGCAGTGTCAGACAGGATGGCACTTCAAAAAAATACTCCCCAAACAGCACATGATGCAAAGAAAAAAAGAGGCGCAATGAGGTAGCTGTGTGACTAAGCTAAGCGACACAAGTGGCCGACACAAACACCTGGCCCATCTAGGAGTGGCACTGCAGTGTCAGACAGGATGGCAAATTTAAAAAATAGTCCCCAAACAGCACATGATGCAAAGAAAAAAAGAGGCGCAATGAGGTAGCTGTGTGACTAAGCTAAGTGACCCAAGTGGCCGACACAAACACCTGGCCCATCTAGGAGTGGCACTGCAGTGTCAGACAGCATGGCACTTGAAAAAATAGTCCCCAAACAGCACATGATGCAAAGAAAAAAAGAGGCGCAATGAGGTAGCTGTGTGACTAAGCTAAGCGACACAAGTGGCCGACACAAACACCTGGCCCATCTAGGAGTGGCACTGCAGTGTCAGACAGGATGGCACTTCAAAAAAATAGTCCCCAAACAGCACATGATGCAAAGAAAAAAAGAGGTGCACCAAGGTAGCTGTGTGACAAAGCTAAGCGACTCAAGTGGCCGACACAAACACCTGGCCCATCTAGGAGTGGCACTGCAGTGTCAGACAGGATGGCACTTCAAAAAAATACTCCCCAAACAGCACATGATGCAAAGAAAAAAAGAGGCGCATTAAGGTCGCTGTGTGACTAAGCTAAGCGACACAAGTGGCCGACACAAACACCTGGCCCATCTAGGAGTGGCACTGCAGTGTCAGACAGGATGGCAGATTTAAAAAATAGTCCCCAAACAGCACATGATGCAAACATGATGCAAAGAAAAAAATAGGTGCACCGAGGTCGCTGGATGGCTAAGCTAAGCGACCCAAGTGGCCGACACAAACACCTGACCCATCTAGGAGTGGCACTGCAGTGTCAGACAGGATGGCACTTGAATAAAATAGTCCCCAAACAGCACATGATGCAAAGAAAAAAAGAGGCGCAATGAGGTAGCTGTGTGACTAAGCTAAGCGACACAAGTGGCCGACACAAACACCTGGCCCATCTAGGAGTGGCACTGCAGTGTCAGACAGGATGGCACTTGAAAAAAATAGTCCCCAAACAGCACATGATGCAAAGAAAAAAAGAGGCGCAATGAGGTAGCTGTGTGACTAAGCTAAGCGACACAAGTGGCCGACACAAACACCTGACCCATCTAGGAGTGGCACTGCAGTGTCAGACAGGATGGCACTTCAAAAAAATAGTCCCCAAACAGCACATGATGCAAAGAAAAAAAGAGGCGCAATGAGGTAGCTGTGTGACTAAGCTAAGCGACACAAGTGGCCGACACAAACACCTGACCCATCTAGGAGTGGCACTGCAGTGTCAGACAGGATGGCACTTCAAAAAAATAGTCCCCAAACAGCACATGATGCAAAGAAAAAAAGAGGCGCAATGAGGTAGCTGTGTGACTAACCTAAGCGACACAAGTGGCCGACACAAACACCTGACCCATCTAGGAGTGGCACTGCAGTGTCAGACAGGATGGCACTTCAAAAAAATAGTCCCCAAACAGCACATGATGCAAAGAAAAAAAGAGGCGCAATGAGGTAGCTGTGTGACTAAGCTAAGCGACACAAGTGGCCGACACAAACACCTGGCCCATCTAGGAGTGGCACTGCAGTGTCAGACAGAATGGCACTTCAAAAAAATACTCCCCAAACAGCACATGATGCAAAGAAAAAAAGAGGCGCAATGAGGTAGCTGTGTGACTAAGCTAAGCGACACAAGTGGCCGACACAAACACCTGGCCCATCTAGGAGTGGCACTGCAGTGTCAGACAGGATGGCACTTAAAAAAATTGTCCCCAAACAGCACATGATGCAAAGAAAAAAAGAGGCGCAATGAGGTAGCTGTGTGACTAAGCTAAGCGACCCAAGTGGCCGACACAAACACCTGGCCCATCTAGGAGTGGCACTGCAGTGTCAGACAGGATGGCACTTCAAAAAAATAGTCCCCAAACAGCACATGATGCAAAGAAAAAAAGAGTCGCAATGAAGTAGCTGTGTGACTAAGCTAAGCGACCCAAGTGGCCGACACAAACACCTGGCCCATCTAGGAGTGGCACTGCAGTGTCAGGCAGGCTGGCACTTCAAAAAAATTGTCCCCAAACAGCACATGATGCAAAGAAAAAAAGAGGCGCACCAAGGTCGCTGTGTGACTAAGCTAAGCGACCCAAGTGGCCGACACAAACACCTGGCCCATCTAGGAGTGGCACTGCATTGTCACGCAGGATGGCACTTCAAAAAAATACTCCCCAAACAGCACATGATGCAAAGAAAAATGAAAGAAAAAAGAGGTGAAAGATGGAATTGTCCTTGGGCCCTCCCACCCACCCTTATGTTGTATAAACAGGACATGCACACTTTAACGAACCCATCATTTCAGCGACAGGGTCTGCCACACAACTGTGACTGAAATGACTGGTTGGTTTGGGCCCCCACCAAAAAAGAAGCAATCAATCTCTCCTTGCACAAACTGGCTCTACAGAGGCAAGATGTCCTCCTCATCATCATCCTCCGATTCCTCACCCCTTTCACTGTGTACATCCCCCTCCTCACAGATTATTAATTCGCCCCACTGGAATCCACCATCTCAGGTCCCTGTGTACTTTCTGGAGGCAATTGCTGCTGGTGAATGTCTCCACGGAGGAATGTATTATAATTCATTTTGATGAACATCATCTTCTCCACATTTAGTAGAAGCAACCTCCTACGCCGATTGCTGACAAGGTGAGCGGCTGCACTAAACACTCTTTCAGAGTACACACTGGAGGGGGGGCAACTTAGGTAAAATAAAGCCAGTTTGTGCAAGGGCATCCAAATTACCTCTTTTTCCTGCCAATATACGTACGGACAGTCTGACATGCCTGTTTGGTGCTATCACTGAAATAGTCGTCAACTATTCTTTCAATGGTGACAGCATCATGCAGTGACAGTAGACATGTCAGTAATTGTAGACAGCCCCTTCAGTCCGCACCAAAACTTGTTCAAGACTAATCTACATCACCGCCAGTGGGTCTCTTTTGAAAATTATTTTTTTCCTTTTCAGCTGCAGTTGCTGGACAAAATGAAGGAGGAGATGTTGCCGTGTCATGTTCCGCTTGAGCTGACAATTTTCTCACCAACAGCTCTTTGCATCTCTGCAGATTTGTGCTCATTGGAAAGAAAGACACAACGTATGACTTAAACCTGGGATTAAGTATGGTCACCAAAATGTAGTGATCTGATTTCAAGAGACTGATGACGCTTGAATCCTAGCAAAGTGAATGAAGAGCTTCATCTACTAGTCTGACATACTTAGTGGAATCGCTCCGTTTCAACTCCTCCTTCACTTTCCAACTCCTTTTTAACTCCGTTTCAACTCCTTCTTTACTTTCTCCAGCCGCTTTTGCAAAAGCCTGATGAGGGGAATGAATCAGGCTGGCAGTGTCCGTATTAATTTACATGTGGCAACTTCAAAGGGTTGGAGAATCTTGCACAACATGAAAATTATTCTCCACTGCGCTTGACTCAGGTGCATTCCCGCTCCTGTCCCTTATGTCATAGGTGGCTGTGTAGGCTTGAATGGCCTTTTGCTGCTCCTCCATCCGCTGAAGCATATAAAGGGTAGAATTCCACCTTCTTACTACCTCTTGCTTCAGGTGATGGCAGGGCAAATTCAAGAGTGCTTGCTGGCGCTCCAGTCTTCGACATGCAGTTGCTGAATGTCAAAAATGTCCACAAATTTTTCGGGCCGCCGACATCATCTCCTGCACGCCCCTGTCATTTAAAAAAAAAATTCTGACCACCAAATTCATTGTGTGAGCAAAACATGGGACGTGCTGGAATTTGCCCAGATGTAATGCACGCACAATATTAGTGGCACAAATCCCGAGGAGAGTCCAAGTGGGGTAAGCCATTGTGCAATGATTTCCATGAGTTTTTCCAAGATGTTCTCAGTGGTGTGCCTCTTACTGAAACCAGTGATACACAGTGGTAGCCTGCCTCTGAATGAGTTGGCATATATGATGCAGCTGCTGTTGGTGGTGCGGAAGGCAATATAGTCTTTAGTTCGCCATGTTCCACTTGTCCACATATCCATGGTTAAGTGGACAGTGGGTACAACTGCATTTCTGAGGACACTAATAACACTCTCTTTAATGTCTTTGTACAGGCTGGGAATTGCTTGTCTAGTGAAGGGGAATCTAGATGGGATTTGGTACCGGGGACACAGTGGGGGTAATTCAAATGTTTGAAAAGTCGGTTGGGTGTCTGTCTATTAGATAGGAAAAAACAGACACACAACTGACTTTTCAAACAATTTAATACCCCCAGTATGTCAATCAACTGTCTAAATTCCACTACACTAATGGCGGATACTGGATGCACGTCTCACACCAGCCTAGTTGTTATGGCCTCAGTAATCCGCTTTGTAACTGGGTGACTGCTGTCATACTTCATCTTCCTTGCAAAGAATTTTTGAACAGTCAGTTGTTTTGTTAAACTACAAGTAGTCTTCCTGGTCCCCTTCTGGGATGAAGATCGACTCCCAGCAGCAGCAGAAGCAGCAGTAGGCATAGCACTCAAGGATCCTCTGGAGGAATTGGATAGAGGACTACTTCTGATCCTGATTGAGGAGGAAATTGACGATGAGGGTGTTAGTGGTGGGGATTGCAGGCTCTTGAATCCAGCAGAGGAAAGGAAGCTAGGTGTCACTGGACTGGTTACATTCTTAGCTGAAGTTTCTAAATGTGTCAACAACTTGTGATATATGCGTTGCAAGTGGCTTAACAGGGTGGAGGTTTCTAGGTGGTTACGGCCCCTACCTCTACTTACAACGGCTTTGCAAAGGTTACAGATGACTAGACAGTAATTGTCCATGCGTGGGGAGAAATAATGCCACTAATCTTACTTTAAATCTGTAAACTAGTCCTTCAGAGTCACATTTGGTCTTAATAACCCATTTATATCTAATTGCAGGTTTTCCTGGTGGTAACTCTATAATCCCATGTCTTGAGTTGTTTGAGAGATTCCAAATCTTCATCAGCAGATATGATACATTTGTCCGTTCCTCGTAGGCAGCCTCTGCACCTCTTTCCATGATAATGGCTCAGGTTGCGGTGCTGTTTTAGCAAGATAAGATAACCGCCTTGGTTGTATACTCTTGTTCCACCTAGTACTGTAGATCTCCTATCCAAAGGCAAAGGTGATCTCCCTCTACAACAATAACTGTATCATCCATAGTAACTTCAGTTTCATTTCCTCTTTCTACGGTGGTGGTTTTTAAACAACACTTCTGCTTATTATTACCTGGTTGGGGTATTTATGCATAATTCTGTAATCCTTGTGCAATAAGAAGTCTGGATTTGCACAAATGTATAGTCTCTAAATCCCCAGGACGGCAGGTCTGATAAACCATCTTGGCAATCACTAAGAAATAATGTTATGCGTATGAGTCTACTAGCTCACACACACTACACTGCCCTCCTTTCTTAATACACCCTGATATAATGGCATAGGTAAATTGAACAGTCACTACTCCCATCAGATGCAAGTGAAATAGGACTTTATTGCATAGCAGTGTTTATATTGCACAGATACATTTAATACAGTAATTTTATTTTTCTTCTTTATAAGCTCGAGGTGTCTGCCATGTTTTTATGTCATGCTTGTTTGTGTAAGCTAATTTATTGCTAGGAATTTTAATGGGAATGTATTGGGAAGCATTTGTAATCATTGCATTCACTTGGCAGAGTTCATTATTTAAAGGTCATTGTGAGGCTGTAGGCCTTGTGCTGACATAAAAGTGCTAACATGTTATTTTGATTTTAATCATAATGTTAGCATTATACCTGAAATAAACCAAAGGTAAACTGAAGGCAAACATATTACATACCACCGCTACTACAGATGGAATGCATTAAAGTCACAAAAGTATGTCATTTTAAATGCTGCAAAATCTACTCTGCATCTCAGACATATCATCTGTTCTTAGTCATCTCCAGCCAGCATGCTACATTTCTCTATCATGCCATCTCATGTATGTTTATAAAGTGTTTGATGTATTGGCTTACGTGTAATGGGATGTAGTTAGGTGACTGGCAGTCAGGAGACCGCCGGTCACATTACCAATGGCTACATTCTGCACCCCTTTAAATCCTGACAGTCAGAATGCCGACTAGCAGGGACTATTCCCACTCGTGGGTGTCCACGACACCCACACACAGAGTGGGAATAGAACCTGTGGTGAGCACAGCAAATTTTCACAAAACCACAACTTATGCTGAATTAGGCCCATAAAACGGGTGAATGGATATGATCTTGGCTGCAGGATAGGAAACAGACAGTTGTAGTAAATTTAGTACATTCTATGGAGGGAAATGTTACTTGTGGAGTACCCCAGTTATCTCTACTTGGATCACCGCTCTTTAATGTCTTTGTTGGTGGCATTGCAAATGGTATTAAAGGGAAAGTATGCACCAGGGTAGACACACCAGGGGGGGTAAAACAAATGGTTGATGATATAGGTAGACTAGAGGAATGGTCAAGAGTGTGACAATTACAGATCAATGCTAAAAATTGCAAAATAAAAAAAACCAAAGATTAAATATCGTATTAATGGCACTATACTGGGAGCATCTCAATAGAAAAAAATGTGAATACCCTTTTCCGCGCAGTTCTGGAGAGACCATGCAGCCCTATAAACACTATAAGGGAACAGAGCACTCAGTTCCAATACGTGAACCAAAAGATTGTATAGTGTATATTGTAGGCGCTAGTATCCCCTGGATGTTCAAATACAGAGAAATAATTTCAATAAAAACTTTTATTCTACAATCCAACACAATTTGGATATGATAACTGAATTCAGTCTTATGCTTTCACATTAAAAACAAAATAAAGAAACATTGGTAAAGTGACATTGTGCAGTTGTTATAATGCAATTTTCCTTTATCACAGTACCATGATAAAAAGTGACACAGTGCATATGGGGCATCAGAATGATATCAGTCTCTCACCCTGAACAGGTGCTACAGTGGGCTGGCTGTATGGCAGTGTAGGTCCCGTGCTGTAAAGCTCGGCACCACCGCAGTAGGTTTTACAGACCGATTAGATGTCTCCCCTTTCTGTGTATTCCAAAGTGCATGTAGTCCAAACAATGTGTTTCGGTTAAAGAACCTTGTTTAAGAATGGATGACATACTGTGCACGCTCTGGGTTTAAATACCCTGTGATACTCTGTCTAATTACACATTAATTGGATGATTTCCACCTCATGCTTAGAGGAAATGCTTGTTTTGCATTCCATAGCACTTCCACACTGAAAATTGTAATGCTGCCTCGCCGGAAACCGGAAATAGCGTCATCTGACGCTTCCTGTTGCGTTCCAAAATATCTGTAAATGATTTATCACAATGCGGAGCTTTTACTTAGTTTGATCTATCCGTTACATAGAAACATAGAATTTTGTCGGCAGATAAGAACCACTTGGCCCATCTAGTCTGCCCCCTTTTTTTTTTTTTCTTAATATTATTTTTATCTCTAACCTTATTTGATCCTTATTTCTTTGTAAGGATATCCTTATGTCTATCCCATGCATGTTTAAATTGCTCTACTGTCTTAGCCTCTACCACCTCTGATGGGAGGCTATTCCACTTGTCCACTACCCTTTCTGTGAAATAATTTTTCCGCAAATTTCCCCTGAACCTCCCCCCCTCCAGTCTCAGTGCATGTCCTCGTGTCCTATTGCTTCTCTTCATTTGGAGAATGTTTCCCTCCTGGACTTTGTTAAAACCCTTCATATATTTGAAAGTTTCTATCATGTCTCCCCTTTCCCTTCTCTGCTCCAAACTATACATATTGAGATTTCTTAGTCTTTCTGGGTATGTTTTGTGATGTAGGCCATGCACCATTTTAGTTGCCCTCCTTTGTACAGTTTCTAATGTATTAATATCCTTTTGAAGATATGGCCTCCAGAACTGAATACAGTATTCTAGATGAGGCCGTACCAATGACCTATACAGTGGCATTATTACTTCTTTCTTTCTGCTGCTGATTCCCCTCCCAATGCAGCCAAGCATCTGACTAGCCTTCCTCATTGCCTTGTTACATTGCTTACCTGCTTTTAAGTCATCTGAAATAGTGACTCCTAGATCCCTTTCCTCCTCAGTAGTTTCCAGTATAGTGCCATTAATACTGTATTTAGCTTTAGGATTTTTGAGACCCAAGTGCATGATTTTGCATTTTTTGGCATTAAACTGTAATTGCCAGACTCTTGACCATTCCTCTAGTCTACCTAGATCCTCAATCATTTGTTTTACCCCACCTGGTGTGTCTACCCTGTTGCATACCTTTGTGTCATCTGCAAAAAGGCATACTTTCCGTTCCACCTCTATATCGTAATATCCATTAACTCCATTCAAGAGCTTTATACTGTATGTCACATCTCCACTGTAATTCCTCCTGGATTTCCCTTTACAACTGGAACGGTGGCCATCTTTAGTCAGGGCAATGGTTTCTTCATAATGTGATTACTATGTTCGTCACCATTTTTAAACAGGTATCCAATATACTTCGGACATCAGATATTTGAATGAAAAACTGATCCCAAAAAGTGGTACTAGTCCTGGCTCACAATTAATCTAATGTGGTACTTTGTATTCCCACATAGTCCTACCCTAAACTGAGTCAGGATTTTCCCACTTTTTAGCACTCACTCCAAACCCTTTTTTTTTTAAACATTTTTTAAAAGAAAGAGAAGAGAGAGAAACACATAAAATAAAAAATATATAAAATATTTATACATCAAGATTAATCTAAAAACCACTTAATTTCAAAATCAGCATTGTGACCATTCGGTTTGAGGGTATTTAGTTCATAGATCCACCTCATCTCTCTCTGGGCTAGTAATTTCTCTACATTTTTATATTTCCAAGTTGCTTGTACCTGTTGGATTCCTAAAAACCTCTTAATTTGTTTCTCACATTTATTGTGTTTTACACTAAAATGTTCTGATGGCGGATGTGTATTTAACCCTTTTCGTATGTTATAGACATGTTCCGCTGATCTTTTCTTCAAAGGTCTCGATGTTTTGCCTATATAGATTAGACCACATTTACATTCAAGTAAATAAATTACATTGCAAGAATGGCAAGTGATGAAATCTTTTATTTTATTTTTTGCCATTAGCCACAAATTCTACTGTTTTACGTTCAATGCTAGTCTTTGTTGTGGTTTTATGCATCACACAATTGCCACAGCGATGAAAACCCTTATGCCGTTCCTTCTTTAGACTAACTTCTGGAAGGCTACTGTTGACCAAATTATCTTTTAATGACTTAGCTTTTCTGTATATAAACAGTGGTTTTTCTGGGAGATGGTTACCCAGCACTGGGTCATTTAAAAGTAATTTCCAATTGTTCTTAATAACTTGTTCTACATTCTTATAGTGCCCACCGTATTGGGTTTGAAATGCCCATTGATATGCAGTGGATTATACTCTATTTTTTGGTTTTGCTACAAGTAGATTCTTTCTATCTATTTCTTCAGTTTTCTTTTTTGCTTCAGCTAAAGTTTTTTTAGAATACCCTTTTTCCACGAATCTCTCTGTCATTTCTTCCACTTGGGTTTGTAATATCTCATTTGCTAGTGCAATTTCTTTTCAAACGTCTATATTGCCCCAAGGGTATATTTTCCAACCATTTTATATGGTGTTCACCATTCATATTAATATAGGCATTTGGATCAGTGGGCTTTCCATAAGTCTTAGTACAGATCTGTCCCCCTTCAATATATACGACCAAATCTAAAAACGTAATCTCTGATTGACTTATAGAAAAATTTAAATTGATATTAAAAGAATTATCATTTAAAATTTTACAAAAGGAGTGTAAGGAATTCATATCTCCCTTCCAAATAAAAAATATATCATCTATAAAATGCCACCAGCATACCAGTCTCGCCCCCAGTCTCCTGACCTCATCTATGGTTTCTTTCTCCCAATAGGCCATGAATAAATTAGCATAGCTGGGGGTGAACCTGGTACCCATGGCAGTACCCCTTTGTTGGTGGTAATAGGAGCCATTAAAATAAAAATAATTATTGGTTAGAATAAAACCAATGGCCTCCAAGATGAATTCTTTAAGATCTTCGGAATAAGTGCTTGTGCCTAGAAAATATTCAACAGCCTGTTTCTCTTTGTCCCCTTCTATAATTGTATAAAGAGTACTAACGTCGGCACTTACTAACGTGCAATCAGCTTCCCATTGGATATTTTCCAGTTTCCTTAAGACATCACCTGTATCTTTTAGAAAAGAAGGCGTATCAGCAACTAATGGTTGTAAAAAGGAATTTATCATTGCTGATAGATTCAAGGTTATACAATTGGTACCTGTGATTATGGGGCGACCTGGTGGCTCAGTGGGGTGTTTGTGAATCTTAGGCAGAAAATAGATAGTTGGGGTTGAGGGATCCATACTGTTAATAAAATCTACTTCCTCTTTTTTGAGGGTCCCTTTTTTCGAGAGCGTTATTACACATATTGATTAGATTCTTAGCAATATTTGTTATAGGGTCACTCCTTAGTTTTTTATAGGTACCCTGATCTGCTAACTGTCTATGAATTTCTTTAATATAATATGGAGAGGAAAATGCCTGTTCAAAAACTCAGTTTGTGGGTGATATAAAGAATGTTTAAACCATAAAGGAATAAGTTGCACCTATCGCAATACTAGAACATACCCAGTATCATTGTGAGAAACTGGTACAGTACACAATCTGAGTATGAGCCGTAGTAACAGGCTGAACGTAGTCTAAGACACCAGCCTAAAATACATTGTGTGGATGGAAGTTTGTCTGACTTACTGTTGCCTATCACTTGATGGATTGAAGAATGTTTCGTAGCCAACCTAGATAACCACTGTTACAGTGAGTGACATTGTCAGGTCACAGCTTTCATTAAACATATGAACAAGTGGGCATTGCAATTGCAGTTGCCAGCAGTAGCCATACATAGAAATATCACATACAGGTGTCCAAATGCCACCAAGGCCACCTGAACTGCCAATGGCCCACCACTCCTTCATTAGCATAGAACTACTGAGCCCAACCTCAAGGAGGAAGCCAAGGTTCCACCTCGAGGGCAAAGACAACTCACCCCATAAAAGGGAGGGAGCCCCACAACTACCCCTTGCCTTCCCTCCTTGCTGCACCCTACCTGTAAGGGAGAAGTTAAAAGACATAACAAATAGAAGGTAATAACAGTAGAACAAACAGCAAGATTTACAAAGAATAGTGGAAGGGCAGATGAGGACATCTAATAGGAAAGAGAAAGGAACCTGCTCAGCACAAGCTCTTTATAGAGTAACTGATCCCGCCCCCCACATACTCCAATAAGTTGAATCTTTCCCAGCACCCGTCACTCAAACACTTCCATATATATAATCCATGAAAATGGGAGATCAAGAGCTAACAAGGCCCAGGTACTGAGGAGAGGAATGAGATGGCCTTATTAGTGAGTGTGAGAAGCTTGAATTGGATTCTGAAGGGGAAGGGAAGCCAGTGAAGGGCTTGTAAGAATGGGGAGGAGAAAAGGAAGATGATCCGGGCAGCAGCATTGATGATAGATTGGAGTGGAGAGAGCTATGTGTCAGGGGTGCCAGATAGGAGGATATTACAGTAGTCCAGTCTGGAGATGACCAGTGAGTGGATGAGGGTCTTATTGGCATCCTGGGTGAGAAAGGGTCTGATCCCAGATATATTTTTGAGATGGAAATGGCAGGACTGAATGTGTGGTGTGAAGGAGAGGGAGGAGTCAGGGATTACTCCAAGACAGCACACTTGGGGGCTAGAGGATCTAGTCATGCCATCTATAGATAATTAGATTGTGGAGGTGAGGTTATGTGGGAGGGTGGGAAGATGATCAGCTCAGTATTAGACATGTTAAGTTTGAGAAAGCCCAGGGACAGCCAAGAACAAGTAGCAGAGAGACAGCTGGAGATATGAGTGAGGAGAGCAGGGGAGAGGTCTGGGGAGGAAAGGTAGATTTGAGTATCATCAGCATAGATATGATAATAGAATTCAAAAGAGCTAATGCGCTTATTTAAAGAGGATGTATAGAGAGAGAACAGGGGAGGTCCAAGAACAGAACCTTGGGGGACACCTACAGTAAGTGGAAGCGGTGGTGTGGGGGGGGGGAGGAGTCATGAGACAGAGTAAGAATGGTCAGGGAGGCAGGAGGACAGCCATGAGAGGGCAGTATCATTGCCCTTGAACGTATTGCCCTTGAACGTGTGGTAAAAACAGCTAGTAAGATTATTGGGGTGTCTTTGCCTTGTTTGAATGACTCTTATGGGAAAAGAGTGCTAAGTAAAGCTAGGTGTATTCTGGCTGATGAAAGTCACCCGACTTGTACGGTTTTTGAAAGATTGCCATCTTTAAAACGTTTTAGGAGTGTCCATGCTCACACAAATTGTATGTCGAACAGTTTCTTTCCAACAGCCGTTCGGATGTTAAATGATCACTAGGCTCAATGCTAAATCAGTTTTAAATTTTTGCATAACTGAAGTATGGTTTTTATTGTTTATTTCCTTTACACAAATTGTTCCTATTGTATTTCATTGACATCACGTTGCTGTCTTGTTAATGACAAGTATATTATTATTATTATTATTATTATTATTATTATCATGCAGACCAAGGGAGTGAAGGATTTGTAGGAGGAAACCACTAGGTTAATTGAGGTGAACCTTGTGGTTCCCATCATATGGTATAATGTCTCAGTTCCCACCATAGACTTCAATGGAGGTTTCCCACCATTGAAGTCTATGAGGGTGGGTTTGATTGACAGCCTGCCACTCACAGCCAATTATCAGGCAGCTCCTATAAAGAGGACGTGTTCTACACTAGGACTAGGTGAGTATGGAATTTCTTGTTACAGGTTACATGCATGGCTACAGTAGGTGTATGTAAGTATGTGTGAGTATGAGTGTGCTCTAATGGTTAGCCAACCCCCTCTGTAGACTGGCCACACCCCTAAGCACGGGCCCCTACCACTGCATTATCCCGTGGGCGATTCTTGCCATAGGAAAATACCTGTGAGTTTGGTCTGTGCGTGTTAAGTGCTTGACCTTATTACATTTACCCCATGAAATCCCAAATAACCCTGTTCTAGCATTATGTTACTCCTGCGTATTAGATTCCAGCAGCTTTCCCAACTTTCACCCCAATCCATGTCCTTCTTCACCAGTAAATTAGAATGTGACGCACATTTCAGCAGATTTGTCACCGTGTCTGTGGCTTCTGCAGAAACATTGTTTATCTTTATGACTTTCTGACGCGCTAAATGCATATATCTCCCCCACTGCACTGCAGGCTCCGCTCTGCGCCATCTATCACCTGCCAGGATCCCGGGAAACAATCATTTTCCTCACTTCATTACCAGCATTTCACACTTCTCGTAAATGACTCAAAATCTTCTCTCTTCTTCCCCCAAATCCAAAATATTCAATAAATAATGCAAGCAAAGCTATACTGCATATTCATCTAAGAAAAGCCTAAGTGTTGGATTGCTTACGGCAGACAGATATGTATATATGTATTTTACTGCAAACGCTCTAGTGGGAGTTTTATCTGTTTTCTATTTCTCCAAACTTTTATGATGCTTCATCTTTTGAGATTACAGGAGAATATAATTAGAAGGTTTCAGGCAATTGCAGCTGTCAAAACGTTATTAATGAGTTGGTCCTTTCCTCCTAGTGGTGCTAAGCATGCATCGTGTACATGAATTATCATCCCAGGAAAGCGTCAATGTAGAGAAGTATTCATATTCCGTCTTACGTGTCACACTTTTACTATATGTTTCTCTGCAGACGTGTACCATGGTGCAGGCAGTCACATTTCCTGTCTCAGGATGGTATCGGGATGCTGGCGATTGGACGCCAGTGACCAGAAGACCGACAGCAGAATCCCTGACGCACAGCATTCTGACACCTGCTAGGTAAGTAGAATAACCCTCCCCCTCTATCCCGTAACACTAACTCCTCCCACCCACAGTCTCTTGGCACATGTCCAACTTTTCCATAGAGACATTACATTCGCTACTCAGGTGGTGAAAATCTCCACATCTGAAGCAGGTGCGCGGCTGCCCAGGGTAGAAGCACTGGACTCGCTCTCGACCAATATAGGCCGCAGAAGGAATGTGCAAGAAACCTTTATCTGTACTTTTTAACTGAACCATAGCAGAGCACGCACCTCCCCAGACTCCCATTGTGAAACCTTTATCAAATTATATTGTGTCGTGTAGAATCTGGACAGTCAGAACGAAATGTCCTGGGCAGGAATGGACTCATTTCTAACTAATATTGTTATTTTACCTTATCCTGCTTGATCATCAAATTAGTTCTATAGTTGTTATATGGTGCTTGGGATCTGCATGCCTGCCACTGCGTCTAAAAGGTCTGTAAGCCCTGATAACATAGGAGGCTCACATCGAAGTCAGATGTTTTGACTGGATGGATACAGGCATACAGATCCGAAGCATGGACGCCCAGGCTGAAAATCATCTCTAGAAAGATCTCTTTTGTTGGGACTTCACCTGTCCCTGCCCATTTAAATTGCAATAGATTTCTCCTCTTAGTAATTTGACCAGAAGTAACTGCTGTCGGGGGTACCTTTGCATTCACCATGCTAGTATAGGACCTTGTGCCTGGGGCAGTTTGCTTATTTGCATCATCGTTATCAGAGCCGGCCCTAGCCAATATGATGCCCTAGGCAAGATTTTGGCTGGTGCCCCCTAGCACCACCGCTAGTTCCGCCTCTGACCTTGCACCTCTTTCCTAGCACCATCACCCCTCACCAATAGCAGTCATTATTTTGGTGTTTGTATCCCCTATATTTTAAATAGGAACAGTTCGCACATTTGGCGCACAGCCCAAAAAGGGGTGTGTTTTTGCTGGCAAGGGGCATGGCCACACAATAGTAACCCCACTTCCAATTATGCCACACATTACTGCAACTTTATTCACATTTGATCATGTGATAGTGTTTATAATTCATATTACATCCCACAGTAGTATCACTTTTCCTTATAAACGTTACTCCTCACAGTAGAGCCCTTTATTCACATAACATCACACTGAATTGCTCCTTATCCACATTACACCACACCCTATTGCTCTTTATTCACACTAGACGACACAGTAGTGCCCTTTCTATACGCAACGCCACATAATAGAGCACCTTATACACATAATGCCACATATTAGTAATGCATGTATACACAATTGCACACAGTAATGCCCCTTACACTTATGAGACACATTATTAATGCCCTTATAAACATAATGCACCTTACACATTATGACAACCTTTGTTAATGCCCTTTTACACATAATGTCCCTTACACATATGCCACACATTATTAATGCCCTTATACACATAATGACACATAGTGACCCCTACATATTTGCTGCACATTATTAGTGCCCCTATACACATAATGACACACATACAGTAGTACCCTGTTACACATATGCCGCACATTATTAATGCCCTTATACACATAATGACACACATAGTGCCCCTTTACACATATGTTGCACATTATTAATGCATTTTTACATGATACACATAATGCTCCTTACACATATTCCGAACACTACTGCACAACCAACCCACTCACATGCACACAGCACTCACACTGCCACTAACACTGTGACCTCTGCCTCTGCTTGGATACAGATGTATCCTCATAAGTCTTACCTCAATGCTAACGTCAGGCACCTTTTTTTTTATGAAAATGCATCTTATTTGCATTGCTATGTGGCTAGGATACACAAGCAGCTTCTGCTGATCAAACTGATATGCAGCATGCCTATATACTGTGTGAGACTGTGGCTGTATCTGCATATGAAATGCTACACATAGAATATAGGCATGCCGCATATCATTTTAATCAGCAGAAGCTGCTGATGCCCCTAGGCATATCAAATGCCCTAGGCAATTGCCTAGTTTGCCTATGCCTATGGCCGGCTCTGATCGTTATTACTTACAGCATTAGACACATTATCTACATTTATAACTTCACGTCTCCTTTTTTCACTACTGATTAATTCAGCTGCAGCTTTTAACCTGGCTGGAGCAGCCAACTGGCCATACACAGCCTGAATCACTTCTTTACCCCCCTCAGACAAAGTGTTTCTGTCTAATACCGGCATCCCTTGCGCAGTGTTACAAGGTCGCACTAAGTTACTGTCAGTGTGAGAAGTAAGATTCTGTACAAAGGGAGTCATTCAGACCTGATCGCTAGGCTGCGTTTTCACACAGCGGGCAATCAGGTATAAACTGCGCATGCGTATGCACCGCAATGCGTAGGCGCGGCGCACAGGTACAAAGCGGATCGCCGCTCAGTGATGGGTTTGTGCGAAGGTTCCATTCGCACGGGCGAACACAAGGAGAATGACAGGAAGGGGGAGTTTGTGGGTGGTAACTGACCGTTTTCAGGGAGTGGTTGGAAAAACACAGGTGTGTCCAAGCGTTTGCAGGGCGGGTGTCTGACGTCAATTACACTCCCGGACAGGCTGATGTGATCGCAGCGGCTGAGTAAGTTCTGGGCTGTGTTTGTACAGCTCTGCTACACATGGGATCGCACACTTGCACAGCTAAAATACACTTCCCTGTAGGCGGCGACTATCTGATCGCAGCTTTGCAAAAATTGCTTACTAGCGATCAGGTCTAAATTAGCCCCAATGTGCAAGAGTCACTGCCATGCTGAGCCCCTGCTGCTGGGGCAATCTGTATATACTCAGCCACTGCCTCTGGGAGAGCAGACCCCACTCTATCAGCTGCGGCAGAGAAATCATCAGGAGCAGGGAATACCCTGAGCTGGACTAGACAGTATTACCATTCTGGTGACCTCTGCATTCTCTGCTGCTTCCAGGACAGACACACTCTCAGTTGCTGCTGCTCCCTGCAACTCCGCAGACATCTGCACATGGGATGCTGAACTGGAATCACTCTAAGGTGCACAGACAGCCTTTGTAGACTTGCTGGAATCACCGCCCACACTCTCAACAGACCTCGGTAACAGCTGAGCTCCATCACAATCAGATAACCACTTCACTGCTGTCTGCCTCTGCTTCTCCTTTCTCCTCAGCCACTTCTCCCGTAATTTGGTTTTAACCTCTTCCAGGGTGGTAGAAAGGGTTTCAATTGCCTCCTTTAGTACAGTTTTTTTCCAACTTGTAGCATGTATTTCTTTTTTTTTTTACATCAACTCTAGACTGTATGTGCCTTGCTTCTTACTGCAGGTCTTCTATAGAGAAGCTGTCTAGAGGCTACACCCCTACCCACCCACTTCACTCCCCAATGGGCAGACAACAGAGGATCCATCTCCATGGAAGAAACCTATGGAGCATAAAATAAACTATGCCACTACTATGGAGCATAAAATAAACTATGACACTGCTATGCAGCATAAAATAAACTATGACACTGCTATGCAGCATAAAATAAACTATTCCACTACTATGGAGCATAAAATAAACTATGACACTACTATGCAGCATAAAATAAACTATGACACTACTATGGAGCATAAAATAAACTATGAGACTACTATGGAGCATAAAATAAACTATGAGACTTCTATGGAGCATAAAATAAACTATGACACTACTATGGAGCATAAAATAAACTATGCCACTACTATGGAGCATAAAATAAACTATGACACTACTATGGAGCATAAAATAAACTATGAGACTACTATGGAGCATAAAATAAACTATGCCACTACTATGGAGCATAAAATAAACTATGCCACTACTATGGAGCATAAAATAAACTATGACACTACTATGGAGTATAAAATAAACTATGACACTACTATGCAGCATAAAATAAACTATGACACTACTATGCAGCATAAAACAAACTATGACGCTACTATGGAGCATAAAATAAACTATGAGACTACTATGCAGCATAAAATAAACTATGAGACTACTATGGAGCATAAAATAAACTATGAGACTTCTATGGAGCATAAAATAAACTATGACACTACTATGGAGCATACAATAAACTATGCCACTACTATGGAGCATAAAATAAACTATGACACTACTATGGAGCATAAAATAAACTATGAGACTACTATGGAGCATAAAATAAACTATGCCACTACTATGGAGCATAAAATAAACTATGACACTACTATGGAGTATAAAATAAACTATGACACTACTATGGAGCATAAAATAAACTATGACACTACTATGGAGCATAAAATAAACTATGACACTACTATGCAGCATAAAATAAACTATGCCACTACTATGGAGCATAAAATAAACTATGACACTACTATGCAGCATAAAATAAACTATGAAACTACTATGGAGTATAAAATAAACTATGACACTACTATGGAACATAAAATAAACTATGACACTATTATGGAGCATAAAATAAACTATGCCACTACTATAGAGCATAAAATAAACTATGCCACTACTATGGAGTATAAAATAAACTATGACACTACTATGGAGCATAAAATAAACTAGGCCACTACTATGGAGCATAAAATAAACTATGCCACTACTATGGAGCATAAAATAAACTATGAGACTACTATGCAGCATAAAATAAACTATGAAACTACTATGGAGTATAAAATAAACTATGACACTACTATGGAACATAAAATAAACTATGACACTATTATGGAGCATAAAATAAACTATGCCACTACTATAGAGCATAAAATAAACTATGCCACTACTATGGAGTATAAAATAAACTATGACACTACTATGGAGCATAAAATAAACTAGGCCACTACTATGGAGCATAAAATAAACTATGCCACTACTATGGAGCATAAAATAAACTATGACACTACTATGCAGCATAAAATAAACTATGCCACTACTATGGAGCATAAAATAAACTATGACACTACTATGCAGCATAAAATAAACTATGCCACAACTATGGAGCATAAAATAAACTATGACACTACTATGGAGTATAAAATAAACTATGCCACTACTATAGAGCATAAAATAAACTATGCCACTACTATGGAGTATAAAATAAACTATGACACTACTATGGAGCATAAAATAAACTAGGCCACTACTATGGAGCATAAAATAAACTATGCCACTACTATGGAGCATAAAATAAACTATGACACTACTATGCAGCATAAAATAAACTATGTCACTACTATGGAGCATAAAATAAACTATGACACTACTATGCAGCATAAAATAAACTATGCCACTACTATGGAGCATAAAATAAACTATGACACTACTATGCAGCATAAAATAAACTATGCCACTACTATGGAGCATAAAATAAACTATGACACTACTATGGAGCATAAAATAAACTATGACACTACTATGCAGCATAAAATAAACTATGCCACTACTATGGAGCATAAAATAAACTATGACACTACTATGGAGCATAAAATAAACTATGAGACTACTATGGAGCATAAAATAAACTATGACACTACTATGGAGCATAAAATAAACTATGACACTACTATGGAACATAAAATAAACTATGACACCACTATGCAGCATAAAATAAACTATGCCACTACTATGGAGCATAAAAAAAACTATGACACTACTATATAGCATAAAATAAACTATGACACTACTATGCAGCATAAAATAAACTATGCCACTACTATGGAGCATAAAAAAAACTATGACACTACTATATAGCATAAAATAAACTATGACACTACTATGCAGCATAAAATAAACTATGCCACTACTATGGAGCATAAAATAAACTATGAGACTACTATGGAGCATAAAATAAACTATGAGACTACTATGGAGCATAAAATAAACTATGAGACTTCTATGGAGCATAAAATAAACTATGACACTACTATGGAGCATAAAATAAACTATGCCACTACTATGGAGCATAAAATAAACTATGACACTACTATGGAGCATAAAATAAACTATGAGACTACTATGGAGCATAAAATAAACTATGCCACTACTATGGAGCATAAAATAAACTATGCCACTACTATGGAGCATAAAATAAACTATGACACTACTATGGAGTATAAAATAAACGATGACACTACTATGCAGCATAAAATAAACTATGACACTACTATGCAGCATAAAATAAACTATGACGCTACTATGGAGCATAAAATAAACTATGAGACTACTATGCAGCATAAAATAAACTATGAAACTACTATGGAGTATAAAATAAACTATGACACTACTATGGAACATAAAATAAACTATGACACTATTATGGAGCATAAAATAAACTATGCCACTACTATAGAGCATAAAATAAACTATGCCACTACTATGGAGTATAAAATAAACTATGACACTACTATGGAGCATAAAATAAACTATGCCACTACTATAGAGCATAAAATAAACTATGCCACTACTATGGAGTATATATAAACTATGACACTACTATGGAGCATACAATAAAATGCCACTACTATAGAGCATAAAATAAACTATGACACTACTATTGAGTATAAAATAAACTATGACACTACTATGGAGCATAAAATAAACTATGCCACTACTATGGAGTATAAAATAAACTATGACACTACTATGGAGCATAAAATAAACTATGACACTACTATGGAGCATAAAATAAACTATGCCACTACTATAGAGCATAAAATAAACTATGCCACTACTATGGAGTATATATAAACTATGACACTACTATGGAGCATACAATAAAATGCCACTACTATAGAGCATAAAATAAACTATGACACTACTATTGAGTATAAAATAAACTATGACACTACTATGGAGCATAAAATAAACTATGCCACTACTATAGAGCATAAAATAAACTATGCCACTACTATGGAGTATAAAATAAACTATGACACTACTATGGAGCATAAAATAAAATATGCCACTACTATAGAGCATAAAATAAACTATGCCACTACTATGGAGTATAAAATAAACTATGACACTACTATGGAGCATAAAATAAACTATGACACTACTATGCAGCATAAAATAAACTATGACGCTACTATGGAGCATAAAATAAACTATGAGACTACTATGCAGCATAAAATAAACTATGACACTACTATGGAGCATAAAATAAACTATGACACTACTATGGAGCATAAAATAAACTATGACACTATTATGGAGCATAAAATAAACTATGACACTACTATAGAGCATAAAATAAACTATGACACTACTATGGAGCATAAAATAAACTATGACACTACTATGGAGCATAAAATAAACTAGGACACTACTATGGAGCATAAAATAAACTATGACACTACTATGCAGCATAAAATAAACTATGACACTATTATGGAGTATAAAACAAACTATGACACTACTATGGAGCATAAAATAAACTATGCCACTACTAAAGAGCATAAAATAAACTATGCCACTACTATAGAGCATAAAATAAACTATGACACTACTATGCAGCATAAAATAAACTATGACACTACTATGGAGCATAAAATAAACAACTGCTGCGGAGAGGGGTCTCTCTGGAAGTATTGAGACAGGGCCCCTTCAAAATGTTGCTAGGAGGCCAACAAAGTTCTGGCTACGCCCCTGGTTCCAGCAGAAACTGATTTCCTCCTGCTTTCTGCAACCTGTACACGAGTGTATTATGTTGTATTGTGGATCTATTAATAAAGTATTGATAGCGCTGAGGCCGGTTTGGTCCCACGTTATCTGGCAATCTGGAACAAAGCTGTGCTTAGCATTTTGCTCATGTTCTGGCTGCGGAGATCTCTGCTCTGGGAGAGATTGTACAGTACGTGCAGTCCGAGCAGGTCTTTAATCATTTATATTTGGTTATATATAACGTACAGATCCCACTGAGCCTGATATGATGGTGGACGTAGAAGTCAGCGCTCAGACACCAGAGGGAACAGCTCGTCCTGCCTGTCCCACAGGTGACTTATAGCCCAAACATTCTGCATTATTACACAGCTACCAGGAACGATATTAATGTGCTTACAAGCGGAATATATAATATATACATGGCATGTAACAGGTGTGGTATAATGTACATCAATATATTCCTAATGCTAATTGCAGCCTAACGCTAATCTAGCCCTAATGATAACTGCAGCCTAACGCTAATCTAACCCTAATGCTAACTGCAGCCTAACACTAATCTAACTCTAATGCTAACTGCAGCCTAACGCTAATCTAACCCTAATGCTAACTGCAGCCTAACGCTAATCTAACCCTAATGCTAACTGCAGCCTAACCCTAATCTAACTCTAATGCTAACTGCAGCCTAACGCTAATCTAACCCTAATGCTAACTGCAGCCTAACCCTAATCTAACTCTAATGCTAACTGCAGCCTAACGCTAATCTAACCCTAATGCTAACTGCAGCCTAACGCTAATCTAACCCTAATGCTAACTGCAGCCTAACACTAATCTAACTCTAATGCTAACTGCAGCCTAACGCTAATCTAACCCTAATGCTAACTGCAGCCTAACACTAATCTAACTCTAATGCTAACTGCAGCCTAACGCTAATCTAACTCTAATGCTAACTGCAGCCTAACCCTAATCTAACTCTAATGCTAACTGCAGCCTAACGCTAATCTAACTCTAATGCTAACTGCAGCCTAACCCTAATCTAACTCTAATGCTAACTGCAGCCTAACGCTAATCTAACCCTAATGCTAACTGCAGCCTAACGCTAATCTAACCCTAATGCTAACTGCAGTCTAACGCTAATCTAACCCTATTGCTAACTGCAGCCTAACCCTAATCTAACTGTAATGCTAACTGCAGCCTAACGCTAATCTAACCCTAATGATAACTGCAGCCTAACGCTAATCTAACCCTAATGCTAACTGCAGCCTAACGCTAATCTAACCCTAATGCTAACTGCATCCTAACGTTAATCTAACCCTAATGCTAACTGCAGCCTAACCCTAATCTAACTCTAATGCTAACTGCAGCCTAACGCTAATCAAACCCTAATGCTAACTGCAGCCTAACGCTAATCGAACCCTAATGCTAACTGCAGCCTAACGCTAATCTAACCCTAATGCTAACTGCAGCCTAACCCTAATCTAACTCTAATGCTAACTGCAGCCTAACGCTAATCTAACCCTAATGCTAACTGCAGCCTAACCCTAATCTAACTCTAATGCTAACTGCAGCCTAACGCTAATCTAACCCTAATGCTAACTGCAGCCTAACGCTAATCTAACCCTATTGCTAACTGCAGCCTAACCCTAATCTAACTGTAATGCTAACTGCAGCCTAACGTTAATCTAACCCTAATGCTAACTGCAGCCTAACCCTAATCTAACCCTAATGCTAACTGCAGCCTAACGCTAATCTAAACCTAATGCAAACTGCAGCCTAACGCTAACATAACCCTAATGCTAACTGCAGCCTAATGCTAACTGCCGCCTAACGCTAACATAACCCTAATGCTTACTGCAGCCTAACGCTAATCTAACCCTAATGCCAATTGCAGCCTAACCCTAATCTAACCCTAATGCTAACTGCAGCCTAATGCTAACATAACCCTAATGCTAACTGTAATCTAACGCTAATCTAACCCTAATGCTAACTGCAACCTAACGCTAATCTAACCCTAATGCTAACTGCAGCCTAACGCGAATCTAACCCTAATGCTAACTGCAGGCTAACGCTACTCTAACCCTAATGCTAACTGCAGCCTAATGCTAATCTAACCCTAATGCTAACTGCAGCCTAACGCTAATCTAACCCTAATACTAACTGCAGCCTAATGCTAATCTAACCCTAATGCTAACTGCAGTCTAAAGCTAATCTAACCCTAATGCTAACTGCACCCTAATGCTAATCTAACCCTAATGCTAACTGCAGCCTAATGCTAATGTAACCATAATGCTAACTGCAGCCTAATGCTAACATAACCCTAATGCTAACTGTAGTCTAACGCTAATCTAACCCTAGTACTAACTGCAAACTAAAGCTAATCTAACCCTAATTCAAAATGCAGCCTAATGCTAATCTAACCCTAATGCAAACTGCAGCCTAATGCTAACATAACCCTAATGCTAACTGTAGCCTAACTCTAATTTACCCTTAGTGCTAACTGCAACTTAACGCTAACATAACCGTAATGCTAACTGCAGCCTAACGCTAATCTAAACCTAATGCAAACTGCAGCCTAACGCTAATCTAACCCTAATGCTAACTGCAGCCTAACGCTAATCTAACCCTAATACTAACTGCTCGTCCTGCCTGTCCCACAGGTGACTTATAGCCCAAACATTCTGCATTATTACACAGCTACCAGGAACGATATTAATGTGCTTACAAGCGGAATATATAATATATACATGGCATGTAACAGGTGTGGTATAATGTACATCAATATATTCCTAATGCTAATTGCAGCCTAACGCTAATCTAACCCTAATGATAACTGCAGCCTAACGCTAATCTAACCCTAATGCTAACTGCAGCCTAACGCTAATCTAACCCTAATGCTAATTGCAACCTAATCCTAATCTAACTGTAATGCTAACTGCAGCCTAACACTAATCTAACCCTAATGCAAACTGCAGCCTAACGCTAACATAACCCTAATGCTAACTGTAGCCTAATGCTAAAATAAATTTAATGCTAATTGCAACCTAATCCTGATCTAACCCTAATGCTAACTACAGCCTAACGCTAATCTAACCCTAATACTAATTGCAACCTAATCCTAATCTAACTGTAATGCTAACTGCAGCCTAACACTAATATAACCCTAATGTTAACTGCAGCCTAACACTAATATAACCCTAATGCTAACTGCAACCTAATCTTAATCTAACTTTAATGCTAACTGCAGCCTAACACTAATATAACCCTAATGCTAATTGCAACCTAATCCTAATCTAACTGTAATGCTAACTGCAGTTTAACACTAATATAACCCTAATGCTAACTGCAGCCTAACACTAATATAACCCTAATGCTAACTCCAGCCTAACCCTAATCTAAACCTAATGCTAACTGCAGCCTAATGCTAATCTAACTCTAATGCCATCTGCAGCCTAATCCTAATCTAACTCTAATGCTTACTGCAGCCTAATCATAATCTAACTCTAATGCTAATTGCATCCTAATCCTAATCTAGCTCTAATGCTAACTACAGCCTAACGCTAATCTAACCCTAATGCTAACTGCAACCTAATCCTAATCTAACTGTAATGCTAATTGCATCCTAATCCTAATCTAACTCTAATGCTAACTACAGCCTAACGCTAATCTAACCCTAATGCTAATTGCAACCTAATCCTAATCTAACTGTAATGCTAACTGCATCCTAACACTAATATAACCCTAATGCTAACTGCAGCCTAACACTAATATAACCCTAATGCTAACTGCAACCTAGTCCTAATCTAACTGTTATGCTAACTGCAGCCTAACACTAATATAACCCTAATGCTAATTGCAACATAATCATAATCTAACTGTAATGCTAACTGCAGTTTAACACTAATATAACCCTAATGCTAACTGCAGCATAACACTAATATAACCCTAATGCTAACTCCATCCTAACCCTAATCTAACCCTAATACTAACTCCAGCCTAACCCTAATCTAAACCTAATGCTAACTGCAGCCTAACGCTAATCTAACTCTAATGCCAACTGCAGCCTAATCCTAATCTAACCCTAATGCTAACTGCAGCCTAATCATAATCTAACTAATGATAATTGCATCCTAATCCTAATCTAACTCTAATGCTAACTGAAGCCTAACAATAAACTAACCCTGATGTTAATTGCAGCATAATCCTAATCTAACCCTAAATGCAGCTTTATGCTAATCTAACCCTAATGCTAATTGCAGCCTAATGCTAATCTAACCCTAATGCTAATTGCAGCCTAACGCTAATATAACCCTAATGCTAATTGCAGGTTTATTCTAATCTAACCCAAATGTTAATTGCAGCCTAACGCTAATATAACCTTAATGCTAATTGCAGCCTAATCCTAATCTAACCCTAATTTTAACTACAGTGTAACCCTAACTGCAGACTAACCTTAATACTACTGCAGACTAACAGTAAGTGGCAGTACAGATGGTGGGGTTGGGAGGGGGGGCTGGACTGCACACCCTAGTTCTAAACATAATAAGAGGTGCTACCATGCTGATACTTGTAGTGCCACTCAGGAAAAAAAGAGAAAATGCAGGTGCAAACGCTACACTAGTAATCAAAACAATTATAATAAACTCTGCAATTTAATATAGATTAAATTTGAGGTTCTTAGCATAATTTTCGGCCAAAAATATGGGACCACCTACCACGGACAGGTGACCTCATCAAGTGGTTCCATAACATACTTAAGGTTCTGTGGATGCACATTATATTCTCAGCCCCTAGTGCTCAGACTCTAACGTGTTTCTGGCTAGAGAGAAGGGTGCCTGGACAGGGGAGGCTGCAAATGGGCCTCCTCCTCTATTAATACATACCTGTCTTACTCGCAGTATAACCCTAACTCCAGATAAATAGGCCCTACACACGTACCGATTACACTGAGCGGTATAATAGGCCCTACACACGTACCGATTACTCTGAGCGATATAATAGGCCCTACACACGTACCGATTACTCTGAGCGATATAATAGGCCCTACACACGTACCGATTAGACTGAGCGATATAATAGGCCCTACACACGTACCGATTACACTGAGCGATATAATAGGTCCTACACATGTACCGATTACACTGAGCGATATAATAGGCCCTACACATGTACCGATTACACTGAGCGATATAATAGGCCCTACACATGTACCGATTACACTGAGCGATATAATAGGCCCTACACATGTACCGATTACACTGAGCGATATAATAGGCCCTACACATGTACCGATTACACTGAGCGATATAATAGGCCCTACACATGTACCGATTACACTGAGCGATATAATAGGCCCTACACACGTACCGATTACACTGAGCGATATAATAGGCCCTACACACGTACCGATTACACTGAGCGATATAATAGGCCCTACACATGTACCGATTACACTGAGCGATATAATAGGCCCTACACATGTACCGATTACACTGAGCGATATAATAGGCCCTACACATGTACCGATTACACTGAGCGATATAATAGGCCCTACACACGTACCGATTACACTGAGCGATATAATAGGCCCTACACACGTACCGATTACACTGAGAGATATAATAGGCCCTACACATGGACCGATTACACTGAGCGATATAATAGGCCCTACACATGTACCGATTACACTGAGCGATATAAACGATCTCATTCATTAATGAACGAGATATCGTTCATATGGCTCAGTGTGTAGGCCAGAGGTTCCCAAACGTGGTCCTCAAGGCACCCCAACAGTCCAGGATTTAGGTATATCCATGGCTCAGCACAGATGGTTAAATCACATTGACTGAGGTGCTAATTAAGTCACCTGTGGCCAAGCATGGATACATTTAAAACCTGGACCGTTGGGGTGCATTGAGGACCACTTTTGGGAACCTCTGGTGTAGGCACCAACAATGAAAGATGCGCGGCCCTGCGGCCGTTCATCGTTGGTGCCGGCTCGTTTATACATGCAAGACAATATGGATAATATCGTCCATATTAGCATGCAGGGCTATGGGGCCGGGTGACGCCAGGGAGTGAAGAAACTTCACTCCCCGCGTCACCAACCCCCTACCGCCGGGTCGTCCGTATCAGCCGTCGGGCACCTTGGTGGAATTGTCAAATATGTACGGGCCATAACTCTACTCTAAGCTGAACCGCAATATAACCCTAGCTGCAGACTAACCCTAATATAACGTTAACCGCAGTATAACGCTAACTCCAGACTTACTCTACTCTAACCCCATCTTTAATCGCAGTATAATCCTAGCTGCAGAATAACCATAATATAACCTTAACCTCAGTATAACCCTAACTTTAAACTAACTCTAAACTACCCCTAACCTTAACCGCAGTATAACCCTAACTGTGGACTAACCCTAATATAACCTTAAACGCAGTATAACACTAACTCCAGACTAATTCTAATCTAACCCTAACCTTAATCAGAGGTTAGCACATCACCAACATGCTCCATCAGCCTCTCCCTCAGTCTTTAGTTCTACACCTCACCCACATGCTCCATCAGCCTCTAACTCAGTCTTTAGTTGTAGCCCTCACCCACATACTCCATCAGACTCTCCCTCAGTCTTTATTTCTAGATCTCACCCACATGTTCCATCAGACTCTCCCTCAGTCTTTAGTTCTAGATCTCACCCACATGCTCCATCAGACTCTCCCTCAGTCTTTAATTCTACACCTCATCAACATGCTCCATCAGCCTCTCCCTCAGTCTTTACTTCTACACCTCACCCACATGCTGCATTAGCCTCTCCCTCAGTCTTTAGTTCTATACCTCACCCACTTGCTCCATCAGCCTCTCCCTCAGTCTTTAGTTCTTCACCTCACCCTCATGCTCCATCAGACTCTTCCTCAGTCTTTAGTTCTACACATCACCAACATGCTCCATCAGACTCTCCCTCAGTCTTCAGTTCTACACCTCACCCACATGCTCCATCAGCCTCTCCCTCAGTCTTTAGTTCTAGCCGTCACCCACATACTCCATCAGACTCTCCCTCAGTCTTTAGTTCTAGATCTCACCCACATCTCCATCAGACTCTCCCTCAGTCTTTAATTCTGAACCTCATCAACATGCTCCATAAGATTCTCCCTCAGTCTTTAGTTCTACACCTCACCCACATGCTGCATCAGCCTCTCCCTCAGTCTTTAGTTCTATACCTCACCCACATGCTCCATCAGCCTCTCCCTCAGTCTTTAGTTCTTCACCTCACCCTCATGCTCCATCAGACTCTCCCTCAGTCTTTTGTTCTTCACCTCACCCTCATGCTCCATCAGACTCTCCCTCAGTCTTTTGTTCTTCACCTTACCCTCATGCTCCATCAGACTCTTCCTCAGTCTTTAGTTCTACACATCACCCACATACTCCATCAGCACCTCCCTCAGTATTTAGTTCTGCACCTCACCCACATGCTCCATCAGCCTCTCCCTCAGTCTTTAGTTCTAAACCTCACCAACATGCTCCACCAGCCTCTCCCTCAGTCTTTAGTTCTATGCCTCACCCAACATACTCCATCAGTCTCTACCTCAGTTTTTAATTCTGCACCTCACCCACATTCTCCATCAGCCTCTCCCTCAGTCATTAGTTCTACACCTCACCCACATGCTCCATCGGCATCTCCCTCAATCTTTAGTTCTACACCTCACCCTCATGCTCCATCAGCATCTCCCTCAGTCTTTAGTTTTGTACCTCACCCTCATGCTCCATCAGCCTCTCCCTCAGTCTTTAGTTCTGAACCTCACCCACATACTCCATCAGCATCTCCCTCAGTATTTAATTCTGTACCTCACCCTCATGCTCCATCAGCCTCTCCCTCAGTCTTTAGTTCTGCACCTCACACACATGCTCCATCAGCCTCTCCCTCAGTCTTTAGTTCTGCACCTCACCAACATGCTACATCAGCATCTCCCTCAGTCTTTAGTTCTGCACCTCACCAACATGCTCCATAAGATTCTCCCTCAGTCTTTAGTTCTACACCTCACCCACATGCTGCATCAGCCTCTCCCTCAGTCTTTAGTTCTATACCTCACCCACATGCTCCATCAGCCTCTCCCTCAGTCTTTAGTTCTTCACCTCACCCTCATGCTCCATCAGACTCTCCCTCAGTCTTTTGTTCTTCACCTCACCCTCATGCTCCATCAGACTCTCCCTCAGTCTTTTGTTCTTCACCTCACCCTCATGCTCCATCAGACTCTTCCTCAGTCTTTAGTTCTACACATCACCCACATACTTCATCAGCACCTCCCTCAGTATTTAGTTCTGCACCTCACCCACATGCTCCATCAGCCTCTCCCTCAGTCTTTAGTTCTAAACCTCACCAACATGCTCCATCAGCCTCTCCCTCAGTCTTTAGTTCTATGCCTCACCCAACATACTCCATCAGTCTCTACCTCAGTTTTTAATTCTGCACCTCACCCACATTCTTCATCAGCCTCTCCCTCAGTCATTAGTTCTACACCTCACCCACATGCTCCATCGGCATCTCCCTCAATCTTTAGTTCTGCACCTCACCCTCATGCTCCATCAGCATCTCCCTCAGTCTTTAGTTTTGTACCTCACCCTCATGCTCCATCAGCCTCTCCCTCAGTCTTTAGTTCTGAACCTCACCCACATACTCCATCAGCATCTCCCTCAGTTTTTAATTCTGTACCTCACCCTCATGCTCCATCAGCCTCTCCCTCAGTCTTTAGTTCTGCACCTCACACACATGCTCCATCAGCCTCTCCCTCAGTCTTTAGTTCTGCACCTCACCAACATGCTACATCAGCATCTCCCTCAGTCTTTAGTTCTGCACCTCACCAACATGCTCCATCAGCATCTCCCTCAGTCTTTAGTTCTTCACCTCACCCACATACTCCATCAGCATCTCCCTCGGTCTTTAGTTCTGCACTTCACCAACATGCTCCATCAGCCTCTCCCTCAGTCTTTAGTTCTTCACCTCACACACATGCTCCATCAGCCTCTAACTCAGTCTTTAATTCTGCACCTCATCCACATACTCCATCGGCCTCTCCCTCAATCTTTAGTTCTACACCTCACCCACATACTCCATCAGCATCTCCCTCAGTATTTAATTCTGTACCTCACCCTCATGCTCCATCAGCCTCTTCCTCAGTCTTTAGTTCTGCACCTCACACACATGCTCCATCAGCCTCTCCCTCAGTCTTTAGTTCTGCACCTCACCAACATACTACATCAGCATCTCCCTCAGTCTTTAGTTCTGCACCTCACCAACATGCTCCATCAGCCTCTCCCTCAGTCTTTAGTTCAACACATCACCCACATACTCCATCAGCATCTCCCTCAGTCTTTAGTTCTGCACCTCACCTACATGCTCCATCAGACTCTCCCTCAGTCTTCAGTTCTAAACCTCACCCACATACTCCATCAGCCTCTCTCTCGGTCTTTAGTTCTGCACCTCACCATCATGCTCCATCAGCCTCTCCATCAGTCTTTAGTTCTACACCTCACCGAACATACTCCATCAGCATCTCCCACAGTCTTTAATTCTGCACCTCACCCACATACTCCATCAGCCTCTCCCTCAGTCGTTAGGTCTACGCCTTACCCACATGCTCCATCAGCCTCTCCCTCAGTCTTTAGTTCTGCACCTCACCCAAATGTTCCATCAGCCTCTCGCTCAGTCTTTAGTTCTGCACCTCACCGTCATGCTCCATCAGCCTCTCCCTCAGTCTTTAGTTCTGAACCTCACCCACATACTCCATCAGCCTCTCCCTCAGTATTTAGTTCTGCACCTCACTCACATGCTCCATCAGCATCTCCCTCAGTCTATAGTTCTGCACCTCACATACATGCTCCATCAACCTCTCCCTCAGTCTATAGTTCTGCACCTCACTCACATGCTCCATCAGCCTCTCCCTCCGTCTTTAGTTCTGCACCTCACCCACATGCTCCATCAGCATTTCCCTCAGTATTTAGTTCTGCACCTCACCAACATGTTCCATCATCTCCCTCAGTCTTTAGTTCTTCACCTCACCCACAAACTCCATCAGCATCTCCCTCAGTCCTTAGTTCTGCACCTCACCAACATGCTCCATCAGCATCTCCCTCAGTCTTTATTTCTTCACATCACCCACATGCTCCATCAGCCTCTCCCTCAGTCTTTAGTTCTTCACCTCACCCACATGCTCCATCAGCCTCTCTGTCAGTCTTTTGTTCTTCACCTCACACACATGCTCCATCAGCCTCTCCCTCAGTCTTTAGTTCTGCACCTCACCCACATACTCCATCAGCATCTCCCTCAGTATTTAATTCCGCACCTCACCAACATGCTCCATCAGTCTCTCCCTCAGTCTTCAGTTCTTCACCTCACCCTCATGCTCCATCAGCCTCTCCCTCAGTCTTTAGTTCTATACCTCACCCGCATGTTCCATCAGCCTCTCCCTCAGTCTTTAGTTCTACACATCACCCACATACTCCATCAGCCTCTCCCTCAGTCTTTCATTCTGAACCTCACCCACATGCTCCATCAGCATCTCCCTCAGTATTTAATTCTGTACCTCACCCTCATGCTCCATCAGCCTCTACCTCAGTCTTTAGTTCTGCACCTCACCCTCATGCTCCATCAGCCTCTCCCTCAGTCTTTAGTTCTGCACCTCACCCACATGCTCCATCACCGTCTCCCTCAGTCTTTAGTTCTACACCTCACCCACATGCTCCATCAGCCTCTCCATCAGTATTTAGTTCTACACCTCACCCACATACTCCTTCAGACTCTCCCTCAGTCTTTAATTCTGCACCTCATCAACATGCTCCATCAGTCTCTCCATCAGTCTTTAGTTCTTCATCTCACCATCATGCTCCATCAGACTCTCCCTCAGTCTTTAGTTCTGCACCTCACCCACATGCTGCATCAGCATCTCCCTCAGTCTTTAGTTCTGCACCTCACCCACATGCTCCATCAGACTCTCCCTCAGTCTTTAGTTCTAAACCTCACCCACATACTCCATCAGCCTCTCTCTCTGTCTTTAGTTCTGCACCTCACCAACATGCTCCATCAGCCTCTCCCTCAGTCTTTAGTGCTACACCTCACCGAACATACTCCATCAGCATCTCCCTCAGTCTTTAATTCTGCACCTCACCCACATACTCCATCAGCCTCCCCCTCTGTCGATAGTTCTACACCTCACCCACATGCTCCATCAGCCTCTCCCTCAGTATTTAGTTCTGCACCTCACCCACATGCTCCATCAGCATTTCCCTCAGTATTTAGTTCTGCACCTCACCCACATGCTCCATCAGCCTCTCTGTCAGTCTTTTGTTCTTCACCTCACACACATGCTCCATCAGCCTCTCCCTCAGTCTTTAGTTCTGCACCTCACCAACATGCTACATCAGCATCTCCCTCAGTCTTTAGTTCTGCACCTCACCAACATGCTCCATAAGATTCTGCCTCAGTCTTTAGTTCTACACCTCACCCACATGCTGCATCAGCCTCTCCCTCAGTCTTTAGTTCTATACCTCACCCACATGCTCCATCAGCCTCTCCCTCAGTCTTTAGTTCTTCACCTCACCCTCATGCTCCATCAGACTCTCCCTCAGTCTTTTGTTCTTCACCTCACCCTCATGCTCCATCAGACTCTCCCTCAGTCTTTTGTTCTTCACCTCACCCTCATGCTCCATCAGACTCTTCCTCAGTCTTTAGTTCTACACATCACCCACATACTTCATCAGCACCTCCCTCAGTATTTAGTTCTGCACCTCACCCACATGCTCCATCAGCCTCTCCCTCAGTCTTTAGTTCTAAACCTCACCAACATGCTCCATCAGCCTCTCCCTCAGTCTTTAGTTCTATGCCTCACCCAACATACTCCATCAGTCTCTACCTCAGTTTTTAATTCTGCACCTCACCCACATTCTTCATCAGCCTCTCCCTCAGTCTTTAGTTCTATACCTCACCCACTTGCTCCATCAGCCTCTCCCTCAGTCTTTAGTTCTTCACCTCACCCTCATGCTCCATCAGACTCTTCCTCAGTCTTTAGTTCTACACATCACCAACATGCTCCATCAGACTCTCCCTCAGTCTTCAGTTCTACACCTCACCCACATGCTCCATCAGCCTCTCCCTCAGTCTTTAGTTCTAGCCGTCACCCACATACTCCATCAGACTCTCCCTCAGTCTTTAGTTCTAGATCTCACCCACATCTCCATCAGACTCTCCCTCAGTCTTTAATTCTGAACCTCATCAACATGCTCCATAAGATTCTCCCTCAGTCTTTAGTTCTACACCTCACCCACATGCTGCATCAGCATTTCCCTCAATCTTTAGTTCTACACCTCACCCTCATGCTCCATCAGCATCTCCCTCAGTCTTTAGTTTTGTACCTCACCCTCATGCTCCATCAGCCTCTCCCTCAGTCTTTAGTTCTGAACCTCACCCACATACTCCATCAGCATCTCCCTCAGTATTTAATTCTGTACCTCACCCTCATGCTCCATCAGCCTCTCCCTCAGTCTTTAGTTCTGCACCTCACCAACATGCTACATCAGCATCTCCCTCAGTCTTTAGTTCTGCACCTCACCAACATGCTCCATAAGATTCTCCCTCAGTCTTTAGTTCTACACTTCACCCACATGCTGCATCAGCCTCTCCCTCAGTCTTTAGTTCTATACCTCACCCACATGCTCCATCAGCCTCTCCCTCAGTCTTTAGTTCTTCACCTCACCCTCATGCTCCATCAGACTCTCCCTCAGTCTTTTGTTCTTCACCTCACCCTCATGCTCCATCAAACTCTCCCTCAGTCTTTTGTTCTTCACCTCACCCTCATGCTCCATCAGACTCTTCCTCAGTCTTTAGTTCTACACATCACCCACATACTTCATCAGCACCTCCCTCAGTATTTAGTTCTGCACCTCACCCACATGCTCCATCAGCCTCTCCCTCAGTCTTTAGTTCTAAACCTCACCAACATGCTCCATCAGCCTCTCCCTCAGTCTTTAGTTCAATGCCTCACCCAACATACTCCATCAGTCTCTACCTCAGTTTTTAATTCTGCACCTCACCCACATTCTTCATCAGCCTCTCCCTCAGTCATTAGTTCTACACCTCACCCACATGCTCCATCGGCATCTCCCTCAATCTTTAGTTCTGCACCTCACCCTCATGCTCCATCAGCATCTCCCTCAGTCTTTAGTTTTGTACCTCACCCTCATGCTCCATCAGCCTCTCCCTCAGTCTTTAGTTCTGAACCTCACCCACATACTCCATCAGCATCTCCCTCAGTATTTAATTCTGTACCTCACCCTCATGCTCCATCAGCCTCTCCCTCAGTCTTTAGTTCTGCACCTCACACACATGCTCCATCAGCCTCTCCCTCAGTCTTTAGTTCTGCACCTCACCAACATGCTACATCAGCATCTCCCTCAGTCTTTAGTTCTGCACCTCACCAACATGCTCCATCAGCATCTCCCTCAGTCTTTAGTTCTTCACCTCACCCACATACTCCATCAGCATCTCCCTCGGTCTTTAGTTCTGCACTTCACCAACATGCTCCATCAGCCTCTCCCTCAGTCTTTAGTTCTTCACCTCACACACATGCTCCATCAGCCTCTAACTCAGTCTTTAATTCTGCACCTCATCCACATACTCCATCGGCATCTCCCTCAATCTTTAGTTCTACACCTCACCCACATACTCCATCAGCATCTCCCTCAGTATTTAATTCTGTACCTCACCCTCATGCTCCATCAGCCTCTTCCTCAGTCTTTAGTTCTGCACCTCACATACATGCTCCATCAGCCTCTCCCTCAGTCTTTAGTTCTGCACCTCACCAACATGCTACATCAGCATCTCCCTCAGTCTTTAGTTCTGCACCTCACCAACATGCTCCATCAGCATCTCCCTCAGTCTTTAGTTCTTCACCTCACCCACATACTCCATCAGCATCTCCCTCGGTCTTTAGTTCTGCACTTCACCAACATGCTCCATCAGCCTCTCCCTCAGTCTTTAGTTCTTCACCTCACACACATGCTCCATCAGCCTCTAACTCAGTCTTTAATTCTGCACCTCATCCACATACTCCATCAGCATCTCCCTCAGTATTTAATTACGCACCTCACCAACATGTTCCATCAGCCTCACCCTCAGTCTTTAGTTCTAGATCTCACCCACATGTTCCATCACCCTCTCCCTCAGTCTTTAGTTCTACACCTCACCCACATGCTCCATCAGCCTCTCCCTCGGTATTTAGTTCTACACCTCACCCACATGCTCCATCAGACTCTCCCTCAGTCTTTAATTCTGCACCTCATCAACATGCTCCATCAGCCTCTCCATCAGTCTTTAGTTCTTCATCTCACCCTCATGCTCCATCAGACTCTCCCTCAGTCTTTAGTTCTGCACCTCACCCACATGCTGCATCAGCATCTCCCTCAGTCTTTAGTTCTATACCTCACCCACATGCTCCATCAGCCTCTCCCTCAGTCTTTAGTTCAACACATCACCCACATACTCCATCAGCATCTCCCTCAGTCTTTAGTTCTGCACCTCACCCACATGCTCCATCAGACTCTCCCTCAGTCTTCAGTTCTAAACCTCACCCACATACTCCATCAGCCTCTCTCTCGGTCTTTAGTTCTGCACCTCACCATCATGCTCCATCAGCCTCTCCCTCAGTCTTTAGTTCTACACCTCACCGAACATACTCCATCAGCATCTCCCACAGTCTTTAATTCTGCACCTCACCCACATACTCCATCAGCCTCTCCCTCAGTCGTTAGGTCTACACCTTACCCACATGCTCCATCAGCCTCTCCCTCAGTCTTTAGTTCTGCACCTCACCCAAATGTTCCATCAGCCTCTCACTCAGTCTTTAGTTCTGCACCTCACCGTCATGCTCCATCAGCCTCTCCCTCAGTCTTTAGTTCTGAACCTCACCCACATACTCCATCAGCCTCTCCCTCAGTATTTAGTTCTGCACCTCACTCACATGCTCCATCAGCCTCTCCCTCAGTCTATAGTTCTGCACCTCACATACATGCTCCATCAACCTCTCCCTCAGTCTATAGTTCTGCACCTCACTCACATGCTCCATCAGCCTCTCCCTCCGTCTTTAGTTCTGCACCTCACCCACATGCTCCATCAGCATTTCCCTCAGTATTTAGTTCTGCACCTCACCAACATGTTCCATCATCATCTTCCTCAGTCTTTAGTTCTTCACCTCACCCACAAACTCCATCAGCATCTCCCTCAGTCCTTAGTTCTGCACCTCACCAACATGCTCCATCAGCATCTCCCTCAGTCTTTATTTCTTCACATCACCCACATGCTCCATCAGCCTCTCCCTCAGTCTTTAGTTCTTCACCTCACCCACATGCTCCATCAGCCTCTCTGTCAGTCTTTTGTTCTTCACCTCACACACATGCTCCATCAGCCTCTCCCTCAGTCTTTAGTTCTGCACCTCACCCACATACTCCATCAGCATCTCCCTCAGTATTTAATTCCGCACCTCACCAACATGCTCCATCAGTCTCTCCCTCAGTCTTCAGTTCTTCACCTCACCCTCATGCTCCATCAGCCTCTCCCTCAGTCTTTAGTTCTATACCTCACCCGCATGTTCCATCAGCCTCTCCCTCAGTCTTTAGTTCTACACATCACCCACATACTCCATCAGCCTCTCCCTCAGTCTTTCATTCTGAACCTCACCCACATGCTCCATCAGCATCTCCCTCAGTATTTAATTCTGTACCTCACCCTCATGCTCCATCAGCCTCTACCTCAGTCTTTAGTTCTGCACCTCACCCTCATGCTCCATCAGCCTCTCCCTCAGTCTTTAGTTCTGCACCTCACCCACATGCTCCATCACCCTCTCCCTCAGTCTTTAGTTCTACACCTCACCCACATGCTCCATCAGCCTCTCCATCAGTATTTAGTTCTACACCTCACCCACATACTCCTTCAGACTCTCCCTCAGTCTTTAATTCTGCACCTCATCAACATGCTCCATCAGACTCTCCCTCAGTCTTTAGTTCTGCACCTCACCCACATGCTGCATCAGCATCTCCCTCAGTCTTTAGTTCTGCACCTCACCCACATGCTCCATCAGACTCTCCCTCAGTCTTTAGTTCTAAACCTCACCCACATACTCCATCAGCCTCTCTCTCTGTCTTTAGTTCTGCACCTCACCAACATGCTCCATCAGCCTCTCCCTCAGTCTTTAGTGCTACACCTCACCGAACATACTCCATCAGCATCTCCCTCAGTCTTTAATTCTGCACCTCACCCACATACTCCATCAGCCTCCCCCTCTGTCGATAGTTCTACACCTCACCCACATGCTCCATCAGCCTCTCCCTCAGTATTTAGTTCTGCACCTCACCCACATGCTCCATCAGCATTTCCCTCAGTATTTAGTTCTGCACCTCACCAACATGTTCCATCATCATCTTCCTCGGTCTTTAGTTCTTCACCTCACCCACAAACTCCATCAGCATCTCCCTCAGTCCTTAGTTCTGCACCTCACCAACATGCTCCATCAACATCTCCCTCGGTCTTTATTTCTTCACATCACCCTCATGCTCCATCAGCCTCTCCCTCAGTCTTTAGTTCTTCACCTCACCCACATGCTCCATCAGCCTCTCTGTCAGTCTTTTGTTCTTCACCTCACACACATGCTCCATCAGCCTCTCCCTCAGTCTTTAGTTCTGCACCTCACCCACATACTCCATCAGCATCTCCCTCAGTATTTAATTCCGCACCTCACCAACATGCTCCATCAGTCTCTCCCTCAGTCTTCAGTTCTTCACCTCACCCTCATGCTCCATCAGCCTCTCCCTCAGTCTTTAGTTCTATACCTCACCCGCATGTTCCATCAGCCTCTCCCTCAGTCTTTAGTTCTACACATCACCCACATGCTCCATCAGCATTTCCCTCAGTATTTAGTTCTGCACCTCACCAACATGTTCCATCATCATCTTCCTCAGTCTTTAGTTCTTCACCTCACCCACAAACTCCATCAGCATCTCCCTCAGTCCTTAGTTCTGCACCTCACCAACATGCTCCATCAACATCTCCCTCAGTCTTTATTTCTTCACATCACCCACATGCTCCATCAGCCTCTCCCTCAGTCTTTAGTTCTTCACCTCACCCACATGCTCCATCAGCCTCTCTGTCAGTCTTTTGTTCTTCACCTCACACACATGCTCCATCAGCCTCTCCCTCAGTCTTTAGTTCTGCACCTCACCCACATACTCCATCAGCATCTCCCTCAGTATTTAATTCCGCACCTCACCAACATGCTCCATCAGTCTCTCCCTCAGTCTTCAGTTCTTCACCTCACCCTCATGCTCCATCAGCCTCTCCCTCAGTCTTTAGTTCTATACCTCACCCGCATGTTCCATCAGCCTCTCCCTCAGTCTTTAGTTCTACACATCACCCACATACTCCATCAGCCTTTCCCTCAGTCTTTCATTCTGAACCTCACCCACATGCTCCATCAGCATCTCCCTCAGTATTTAATTCTGTACCTAACCCTCATGCTCCATCAGCCTCTACCTCAGTCTTTAGTTCTGCACCTCACCCTCATGCTCCATCAGCCTCTCCCTCAGTCTTTAGTTCTGCACCTCACCCACATGCTCTATCACCCTCTCCCTCAGTCTTTAGTTCTACACCTCATCAACATGCTCCATCAGTCTCTCCATCAGTCTTTAGTTCTTCATCTCACCCTCATGCTCCATCAGACTCTCCCTCAGTCTTTAGTTCTGCACCTCACGCACATGCTGCATCAGCATCTCCCTCAGTCTTTAGTTCTGCACCTCACCCACATGCTCCATCAGACTCTCCCTCAGTCTTTAGTTCTAAACCTCACCCACATACTCCATCAGCCTCTCTCTCTGGGGTAAATTTACTGAGATTCGTATTTTCCCGTTTCAGGTCAAAGTTCAATCACGAATGACATCGAAAGTGTAAAACTGCAACTTTTTGAATTTGTTACGATGGATTTACTAAGCTGTCGTATTCGGGTTTTTCTTTTCTTCCGATGTCGATGTCATTCGTGTTTTTTGTGTGTTTTTTACGGCAGTGATTAGCAAAACACTGCCGACTTTTTTACAATTAATCTCGGCCGGATCTGTGTGATCCGTGCTGGGGTTCTATTTTTTTTTTTTTTTTAATTAAACACTGTAAAATTTTTAAAAAAAATTGCGTGGGGTCCCCCCTCCTAAGCATAACCAGCCTCGGGCTCTTTGAGCCGATCCTGGTTGCCGAAATATGGGGAAAAAAATGTCAGGGGTTCCCCCATATTTAAGCAACCAGCATCGGGCTCTGCGCCTGGTCCTGGTTCCAAAAATACGGGGGACAAAAAGAGTAGGGGTCCCCCGTATTTTTAAAACCAGCACCGGGCTCCACTAGCTGGACAGATAATGCCACAGCCGGGGGTCACTTTTATATAGTGCCCTGCGGCCGTGGCATCAAAAATCCATCTAGTCACCCCTGGCCGGGGTACCCTGGGGGAGTGGGGACCCCTTCAATCAAGGGGTCCCCCCCCCCCAGCCACCCAAGGGCCAGGGGTGAAGCCCGAGGCTGTCCCCCCCATCCAATGGGCTGCGGATGGGGAGGCTGATAGCCTTTGTTGTAAAAGAAAAGATATTGTTTTTAGTAGCAGTACTACAAGGCCCAGCAAGCCTCCCCCGCATGCTGGTACTTGGAGAACCACAAGTACCAGCATGCGACGGAAAAACGGGCCCGCTGGTACCTGTAGTACTACTTCTAAAAAAATACCCAAAAAAAGACAAGACACACACACCGTGAAAGTATAATTTTATTACATACATACACACATACATACATACTTACCTTAAGTTCCCACGCAGGTCGGTCCTCTTCTCCAGTAGAATCAAAGGGGTACCTGTTGAAGAAATTATACTCACGAGATCCAGGGGTCCAGGCTCCTCGGGAAATCCAGGGGTAATCCACGTACTTGAAAAAAAAAAAAAACGGTGTCCCGACCACGAACTGAAAGGGGACCCATGTTTGCACATGGGTCACCTTTCCACGAATGCCAGAAACCCACTTTGACTTCTGTCTAAGTGGGTTTCTTCAGCCAATCAGGGAGCGCCACGTTGTAGCACTCTCCTGATCAGCTGTGTGCTCCTGTCCTCACTGACAGGCAGCACACGGCAGTGTTACAATGTAGCGCCTATGCGCTACATTGTAACCAATGGTGGGAACTTTCTGCCCTGCGGTTGACCTAAAGTGACGTCACCGCTGAGCAGAAAGTTCCCACCATTGGTTACAATGTAGCGCATAGGCGCTACATTGTAACACTGCCGTGTGCTGCCTGTCAGTGAGGACAGGAGCACACAGCTGATCAGGAGAGTGCTACAACGTGGCGCTCCCTGATTGGCTGAAGAAACCCACTTAGACAGAAGTCAAAGTGGGTTTCTGGCATTCGTGGAAAGGTGACCCATGTGCAAACATGGGTCCCCTTTCAGTTCGTGGTCGGGACACCGTTTTTTTATTTTTATCAAGTACGTGGATTACCCCTGGATTTCCCGAGGAGCCTGGACCCCTGGATCTCGTGAGTATAATTTCTTCAACAGGTACCCCTTGGATTCTACTGGAGAAGAGGACCGACCTGCGTGGGAACTTAAGGTAAGTATGTATGTATGTATGTATGTATGTAATAAAATTATACTTTCACGGTGTGTGTGTGTCTTGTCTTTTTTTGGGTATTTTTTTAGTAGTAGTACTACAGGTACCAGCGGGCCCGTTTTTCCGTCGCATGCTGGTACTTGTGGTTCTCCAAGTACCAGCATGCGGGGGAGGCTTGCTGGGCCTTGTAGTACTGCTACTAAAAACAATATCTTTTCTTTTACAACAAAGGCTATCAGCCTCCCCATCCGCAGCCCATTGGATGGGGGGGGACAGCCTCGGGCTTCACCCCTGGCCCTTGGGTGGCTGGGGGGGGGGACCCCTTGATTGAAGGGGTCCCCACTCCCCCAGGGTACCCCGGCCAGGAGTGACTAGTTGGATTTTTGATGCCACGGCCGCAGGGCACTATATAAAAGTGACCCCCGGCTGTGGCATTATCTGTCCAGCTAGTGGAGCCCGGTGCTGGTTTTAAAAATACGGGGGACCCCTACTCTTTTTGTCCCCCGTATTTTTGGGACCAGGACCAGGCGCAGAGCCCGATGCTGGTTGCTTAAATATGGGGGAACCCCTGTCATTTTTTTTCCCATATTTCTGCAACCAGGATCGGCTCAAAGAGCCCGAGGCTGGTTATGCTTAGGAGGGGGGACCCCACGCAATTTTTTTTGAAAAAATAAGCACTTTCCCACCCCTTCCCACTGATATACATGCACGGATCTCATGGATCCGTGCATGCCTATCCAATCACGAATAAAAAAAAAAGGTCTGTTTTTTTTTAGCACTTTTTTACGAGTTGTAATTTTTCACGGCAGTGTTTGTTTGTTTTTTGCTTTGCACTTCTTAGTAAATGACCGAGATTCATACTTAAACAGCCGCGTTTTGACCGATGGTGTATTCATTCGTAATTTTTTACTTGGACTTGCAAAAAATTACGAATGCCCTCATCTCTGCCGTGATTAGTGTTTAGTAAATTACCGAGATGACACTTTGATGAAAAAACGGCATCTCGGTCAAAATCGTGAGCTTAGTAAATTTCCCCCTCTGTCTTTAGTTCAGCACCTCACCAACATGCTCCATCAGCCTCTCCCTCAGTCTTTAGGGCTACACCTCACCGAACATACTCCATCAGCATCTCCCTCAGTCTTTAATTCTGCACATTACCCACATACTCCATCAGACTCCCCCTCTGTCGATAGTTCTACACCTCACCCACATGCTCCATCAGCCTCTCCCTCAGTATTTAGTTCTGCACCTCACCCAAATGTTCCATCAGCCTCTCGCTCAGTCTTTAGTTCTGCACCTCACCCTCATGCTCCATCAGCATCTCCGTCAGTCTTTAGTTCTGTACTTCACCGTCATGCTCCATCAGCCTCTCCCTCAGTCTTTAGTTCTGAACCTCACCCACATACTCCATCAGCATCTCCCTCAGTATTTAATTCTGTACCTCACCCTCATGCTCCATCAGCCTCTCCCTCAGTCTATAGTTCTGCACCTCACACACATGCTCCATCAACCTCTCCCTCAGTCTATAGTTCTGCACCTCACACACATGCTCCATCAACCTCTCCCTCAGTCTATAGTTCTGCACCTCACTCACATGCTCCATCAGCCTCTCCCTCCGTCTTTAGTTCTGCACCTCACCCACATGCTCCATCAGCATTTCCCTCAGTCTTTAGTTCTGCACCTCATCAACATGTTCCATCATCATCTCCCTCAGTCTTTAGTTCTTCACCTCACCCACATGCTCCATCAGCCTCTCCCTCAGTCTTTAGTTCTTCACCTCACCCACATGCTCCATCAGCCTCTCTGTCAGTCTTTTGTTCTTCACCTCACACACATGCTCCATCAGCCTCTCCCTCAGTCTTTAGTTCTGCACCTCACCCACATACTCCATCAGCATCTCCCTCAGTATTTAATTCCGCACCTCACCAACATGCTCCATCAGTCTCACCCTCAGTCTTCAGTTCTTCACCTCACCCTCATGCTCCATCAGCCTCTCCCTCAGTCTTTAGTTCTATACCTCACCCGCATGTTCCATCAGCCTCTCCCTCAGTCTTTAGTTCTACACATCACCCACATACTCCATCAGCCTTTCCCTCAGTCTTTCATTCTGAACCTCACCCACATGCTCCATTAGCATCTCCCTCAGTATTTAATTCTGTACCTCACCCTCATGCTCCATCAGCCTCTACCTCAGTCTTTAGTTCTGCACCTCACCCTCATGCTCCATCAGCCTCTCCCTCAGTCTTTAGTTCTGCACCTCACCCACATGCTCTATCACCCTCTCCCTCAGTCTTTAGTTCTACACCTCATCAACATGCTCCATCAGTCTCTCCATCAGTCTTTAGTTCTTCATCTCACCCTCATGCTCCATCAGACTCTCCCTCAGTCTTTAGTTCTGCACCTCACCCACATGCTGCATCAGCATCTCCCTCAGTCTTTAGTTCTGCACCTCCCCCACATGCTCCATCAGACTCTCCCTCAGTCTTTAGTTCTAAACCTCACCCACATGCTCCATCAGCCTCTCTCTCTGTCTTTAGTTCTGCACCTCACCAACATGCTCCATCAGCCTCTCCCTCAGTCTTTAGTGCTACACCTCACCGAACATACTCCATCAGCATCTCCCTCAGTCTTTAATTCTGCACCTCACCCACATACTCCATCAGACTCCCCCTCTGTCGATAGTTCTACACCTCACCCACATGCTCCATCAGCCTCTCCCTCAGTATTTAGTTCTGCACCTCACCCAAATGTTCCATCAGCCTCTCGCTCAGTCTTTAGTTCTGCACCTCACCCTCATGCTCCATCAGCATCTCCGTCAGTCTTTAGTTCTGTACTTCACCGTCATGCTCCATCAGCCTCTCCCTCAGTCTTTAGTTCTGAACCTCACCCACATACTCCATCAGCATCTCCCTCAGTATTTATTTCTGTAACTCACCCTCATGCTCCATCAGCCTCTCCCTCAGTCTATAGTTCTGCACCTCACACACATGCTCCATCAACCTCTCCCTCAGTCTATAGTTCTGCACCTCACTCACATGCTCCATCAGCCTCTCCCTCCGTCTTTAGTTCTGCACCTCACCCACATGCTCCATCAGCATTTCCCTCAGTCTTTAGTTCTGCACCTCACCCACATGCTCCATCAGCATTTCCCTCAGTATTTAGTTCTGCACCTCACCAACATGTTCCATCAGCCTCTCCCTCAGTCTTTAGTTCTTCACCTCACCCACATGCTCCATCAACCTCTCCCTCAGTCTATAGTTCTGCACCTCACACACATGCTCCATCAACCTCTCCCTCAGTCTATAGTTCTGCACCTCACTCACATGCTCCATCAGCATCTCCCTCAGTCTTTAGTTCTGCACCTCACCCACATGCTCCATCAGCCTCTCCCTCAGTCTTTAGTTCTTCACCTCACCCACATGCTCCATCAGCCTCTCTGTCAGTCTTTTGTTCTTAACCTCACACACATGCTCCATCAGCCTCTCCCTCAGTCTTTAGTGCTGCACCTCACCCACATACTCCATCAGAATCTCCCTCAGTATTTAATTCCGCACCTCACCAACATGCTCCATCAGTCTCTCCCTCAGTCTTTAGTTCTACACCTCACCCGCATGTTCCATCAGCCTCTCCCTCAGTCTTTAGTTCTACACATCACCCACATACTCCATCAGCCTCTCCCTCAGTCTTTAGTTCTGCACCTCACCCAAATGTTCCATCAGCCTCTCGCTCTGCCTTTAGTTCTGCACCTCACCCTCATGCTCCATCAGCATCTCCCTCAGTCTTTAGTTCTGCACCTCGCCCTCATGCTCCATCAGCCTCTCCCTCAGTCT